>NW_026878788.1:0-248662 GCF_032173495.1 Musca vetustissima | reverse complement strand
TTTTAGTTGAGTAAGAGACCTTCATGCCAAATACTGTCGGTATATTATGGGCTCAATTTTTCAAGTACGCAAAGGTGCCGCCCTTTTCTTCTATTTAACGCTTCCATATTACCTTAGAGCCTTTAACTATACTACTATTTGTAGTAGTTTTGAATGTGGGCAGTATGAAACGTTTTGTCGACCTGTAAGTTATAATTGTCCAGTTTAACATATGAAATATCTCTTTATTCCCAGATCTCGATATATCGGTTTTGGCGTAGATGTTAAAATCTTTATCATTTTAATATCGCTAAAAAATATTTGTGATGGTATAAACGTTTTAAAACACTTTTTGTTTATATAAAAATTTTAAACTCCGAACTTTATGTCCCTTTAAGTTATTTTGGAATTCCTCTCAGTGCTTGGTTTTTTATACTATTTTAATATTCAGCTCACAAACTCATTTACTTTCAAAAAGCTTTTGCTAAGTGATTGGCCTTTTTTCCAAATATAAAAAGACTCGGACTTTTTTGTGGTATTTCTCTTTTGACCAAATTTCCCGCATAATACCAAAAATATACTTCCTGTACTAAAGTTTGGCTAAGAGAGCATTTTTTTATTTTATAAAAAACAGAAAAACTGACGATATTTTCCATTAGTTGCGGTTTCTTATTGTGCTCAGAAAAATATTCCCTTCCCAATTTTTTGGAGATTTTCTTTCACATTTCTTTTTTGGGGTAAAAACATATGATTGTTTATACCATATTACGCCATAAGCAAAAAAAAAAACTAACACACAGGCACACGAAAAACCAGACAGAGTTCATTAATCTGTAAACTTGCGAAATCATTGCAGACAATTCGTCAGTAGTCGGACTACATAACTAACTACATAATGTTGAACATATGTTGTCAATCTATAAGATAAGGAAGGGAGCCAAATTGGGCTAACTTGGTGTCTGATATTTTTTGTGTGGGACTATTTTTTCCTTTGTTCCTCCACCTTGAATGATGACTTGTAGGTTAATCTGTGTATTTTGTTACACATCGCTGGCGAATTTTATCTAATCATTGACCGACTGTTTTATATGGTCACTGGGGTATTGTTAAAAGCTCATTCATCATTCATCCAGAAAAAAAACTGCTGTATGTATAATAAATAGACTACTAAATGCCTGTCATGAATCTGTCTTTAAGATAAAAAAATACATATAATAAATTGGGTATAATTCTATCAGAATGGCATAGCTATTGAACAGCTTACGGTTTATAGGATATGAAGAATTAGAGGATTTGTCTAATTCGCTTCTTGAGAGTTAAATAAAGCCCCATAAATTCTTACATGAATAATTGTCTCAATTTATAATACGCTTCCTTTGTCCAAAGTCGCTTCTTCCTGTGTAGGTGTCAAAGCTTCCGGTGTTCATGGTGTTCGGACACACCGAATATGACACCTCCACAACATGGTCATTGACCGCATCAACAGCATCTTCTGGCAAATAAAATCGTTGACAATGCATATTATTCTTGATGTCCATTAATTAACGTCATGATTAGTCTTCTCTTCCCAGTTTTTTTTACAAAGACTTTAGGCGAAGAAATTTTACTGTACAACTTATAATCGACCGTCATACGTTGCTCATACGGTACACCTACCACTTGTGCGTTTTCATCAAAAAATACCCATAGAATTTGGCACGAATTTGAAAACCGCCACGGTCGATCGCGGTTTAGTTTCCATAATTGGAGAAAATATTCTTTAAAAAATCCGATTCTTTTTGTCCTTGAAAAAATATTCCTTAAAAAAATCCGCTCATTTTGGGACTTGAAAAAATATTCCTTAAAAAATCCGCTCCTCTTTGTCCTTGAAAAAATATTCATTAAAAAAATCCGCTCTTTTTGGTCCTTGAAAAAATATTAAAAACCAGTAAGGAAAGTAGCAAAGTCGGAAAGTAGCAAAGCCGACTATATGGATATATTAAACAGATATAGGAAGTGATGCAAATAGGTTGGTAATGTGGTATAGTCACTTTTTTGTAAACTGAAAATTTTAGAATAACTGAAACATGTTTTATAGTTTGCTGTTCTCAAAAAATTAAGATAGCAATGATCTGTTTAATTTATTTAACTTACGTTGAGAATCAGTAGCAAAAATTAAATTTTTCATGAAATTGACTTTTTTCGATTGAAGTTTAAAAATAATTTTTTATTTTACAGATTTATCTTAATCTTTATTATGAAAGCACTAAAATAATCACTAAGTACTAGAAATCAAATAATATGCGCGATTGCACCACATATTTACCAATTTAGGAAAAAAACTAGACAATTTTTCAGGGAACACAAGTGCAGGTAATGTGGTATACCTTGAGTCTGTATGAAAAAAAGCCAGCACAAGACAACATTTCATTACTATTTGAAACATTTGTCCTCTACGAGAGCCACCATGCATCATAAGGAAGGAAAACAAAGGCCATGGGATTTAAACTACTTCTCCGTACGAAAATTAAATATCGCCATAAAAATTAATGTTCCATTAACGTAACCGTTAAAAATCTTAACAGACATAAATCTCAAGCTAATTCACATTCATTAAAAACAATAAATTATATAAGATATCAATTGGATGTTAAAATTATACTATACCACATTAACATCATGTGGTATACCACATTACCTTCACTTTTTTTAAAATCACTTTTAATGGAATTTCAAATATTTTCTCAAATATCTCTTAAATTGTTAGACTAATATTATTTTGAAACTGATACATGGAAAGACAACACATGTAGCATGTTAAGTGTAAAATTTAAATTTAATCGGTTAAAAAATAAAAATTGTAAATCGATTTGAAACAAATATCAATCGGACATCCGTTGGATTATGTCTGTAATTCTACAAAACGCAACATTTACTTAAAATCGGGCGAAAATATATATGGAAGCTATATCCAAGTATGAACCGATTTCAACGAAACTAGTCACATTTAGGTTATACTAAGGAGTGGATTTTAAGGTATATTCTATGTAGGACTACTGCAGATGAAGGCGTGGATTTTTAAGGAATATTTTTGGAAGGTCTATTAAACCTACGGAATATTTTTGGAAGGCCTATTAAAGCTAAGGGTGTGGATTTTAAGTAATATTTTTGGAAGGCCTATTAAATCTAAGGGTGTAGATTTTAAGGAATACTTTTGGTAGGACTTCTTATGATGGATGCGCAGCTTATTAACTTCTCTTGATGAAGGGGTGGCTCTTGAAGGAATATTTATTTAATGGAATATTTATTTAAAGCTAAGGACGTGAATATTGGTAGTAGAACAACTAATGATCAAGGAGTGGATTTTTAAGGTAGGACTACTAATGATAAAGGCGGAGACTTTTAATGGAACAACTGATGTTAAAGGCGTGGATTTTTAAGGAATAATTTTGGTAGGACTATTAAAGAAATATGCATGAATATTAAAGGGCTTGTGACAGGTTGTAACGGCTCTTCTGAATTAGTTTTATATTAGGATTTACTTCTTTCTTAACAAAAATATTGTGTTTTAATTTCTATTCTAAAATACCGCATTTAGTTCGGTACACTTTATTAATTGTCATTGTATGTTTATGTTTTATCACCTTTCTCGACACAGACAAATATCAATTTATCTTTATCAGCTATTAATAAGAATCCACATATGAATATACAAATAATTAATTTATTTGCATGTTAATATAACAATATGACACATCATATTTTTTCAAAAAATTATTATTTACCAATGGGTTGAATGTGTTATGCCATTTTGTATACGCCACCATGTACCACCCTAGGTCTTAAATCTTTATCATCCATCCGGTATGAATAATCATGCAAATACTAATGCCTACAAACATACTCTGCTACTCCAGAGTATTTTTACCTCTTTGGACGATCGCCACGTTAGACCAACGAACCAAGCAACCAACCATCCATCCGTGCATGCATGCATACATTATAATTAATTGTGTAAATAAATTCTAATTTTATTATAAAAATTAAATGTTGCAAAGCATTAACATTTTCACTCGTTTAACAAAAACACATATACACTTCAACGGTTTGTTTGTTTGGTTGGTTGTTGCATGTTTTGGCTCCGGAGACCAGAGCTACTCTGTTGGAACATAAAAACACCACCAAGAGCATTAAAAACAACTTGTCATACGTACTTAACATTTAAAATTACAGAACAAACACAACACTTCCGTATTACCACCATCGTCGACGTCCTCCTCATCATCAGCAGGAGTAGCACCATCAACATCCTTAGCAGCCTCATCTTAAACAATAGAAAACAAAACAACAGCAGCGCCAACAACAATGGCAACAAACAGCCAGCCAGTTATGTGTGTAGGTTCCCATCATCCCGCCACAAAGTGTCACATTGTATTAATTATATTTTCTCAAATGTTTTAAAAAAAGGTAACGGAGCTGGAAAGGGTTGACAACACAAACTACCGTAGCACCATAGAGGAAGAACTCAACTCAACCAAACCAACAGAACAAAACAAAACAAAAAAATTGTTATTACAAAGAAACACCAAATGAAACGAAACATATACAAAAAAACACAGAAACACACAATGCAGTGATGCGGCAAAAACATTTCTTTTCCAATGCACAAAAGCTGAGAAAAATCTCTTAGTGTGGGTGCAGGTTAATATTAGCCGGAGTTACACCGAAAAAGAAACACACACAGACACAGAAAAAATGGAGCCAGTTTACCACAAAGAACGACATCTGGTTCAGTAGTGTTTAAGCTGGTTTGGTACTGCCGCTTCGACTGCTGCTGTTCTTGTTGTTATGTTTCTGCAGAATGCTTTATGCATCATCTCTATTGTATTGTGAAAAAGTTGAGTAGCACAAGAACAACAACATAACAACAATTACTTACATTTACCACAACCAGCAACAATGCAATAGTTGGAAATACTAATGCACGAGGTTGCTTTGTTAATTGGAGGGTAGAGTTTTTTTTTTTTTTTTGTAAAATTTAAAAGTTGTTGGTTAATTGGCCCTTTTAACTGGATTTAAATACTCCGAAAATACAATTTGACCTAGACGTGGATTTTAAAGAAATATTTGTGATATGGTTAAAAATACTAAGTGTGTGGAATGTGACATGAATTTTTAAAGAATATTTTTGACAGGATTATTAAATACAATGGAATGGCTTTTTGATAGTTTTAATAAAGTTGAAGACGTGGATTTGTAAGGGTTATTTTTGCTGGTATTATTAATGATATAGTCGTAGATATTTGTGGTATTTTTGCCTTCGTTCGAAGGAACTAACGCCCTTCCGCCCACCAGTAAGGAAACTAGTTAGAATGTACACACTCACCCTATGGTATGCGCATATATGCGGAATTACACACAGGTTTTGCTATTCTCCTGTATATAAGGTATATGTTTTTTATCAAAAGTATATGTTTTTTATCAAATCGTATATTCATTTAGCTTTAAATTAAATTTACAAGTTTTTAAAATATTGACCCTTTGTGGTGGAGGTATCAGAAGGAGCGGACCGACGGGTCTCATGTTCGGATTTGATCTAGGGTTGGTAAAGATAATATATTGTGCAGAGTTTAGTGCAAATTGGACATTCCGTTCTCGTAATATTAATTGATATACATTAAAAAAATTGACCATTTGTGGGGAAGGCTTGGTGAAGAATAGGTTGTGTAAAGTTTGGTTTAAATCGGACATTCCATTCGCCTGATATTGGAATTTTAAATATTGAAAATTTTGTTAATTTGGTGGGGATATACCACAAGACGATAGCCGACGGGTCCCTACTTCAGACTTGATCTGGGCTTAATAAAGATAATGGGTTGTGTAAAGTTTAGTTCCAATCGGGCATTCCATTCGCCTGATATTGGATTTATAAATATTGAATTGGATTCATAAATGTTTACCATTTCTGGGGGAGGTACAAGAACGAGGGGACAGATGAGTCCCATCTTCGGACTTCATCTAGGCTTGGTTGAGATTACAAGTTTTACAAAGTTTGGTTTAAATCGGAAATTCCATTCGCCTAATAGTGGATTTAAAAATATTGAAATTTTTGACCCTTTATATGGGGGAGGACCAATGGGTCCCATATTCGGACTTAATGGAGGTTTGGTGAACATAATAGATTGTACAAAGTTTGGTTCAAATCGGATAGTCCATTCGCAGGATATTAGAAAATTAATTTAGCACAATTTTGACAATATTGTAGGGGAGGTACCCGAAGTAGTGGGCTGATATTCCCCATCTTCGATCTTGAACTAAATTTGGTAGAAATGTTACGACGTGCAAGGTTTGGAAAAAAATCTGTTACTCCCTTTGAGAGTTATCATACTCACCAGCCGACCAGACAGACCGACGGACGGACGGACATTTGTCAAACCTTCTAAAATACCGAAAATGGGGCGCGATCTTAGTGTAGGCGATTATCAAATTTACTCATTTATCGATACATTTTTGTAGGACTTTTTCACCAATCCAAATCACAGAATGGCAAATTACATTTCGATGAAAAAATTCGGTTTAAATCGTCAAAATATGATGACGTTTATAAGGTGGATATATCAACACAAGGAACCTTTAAACCCAACCGAGGGCCTATATTCATAATTCGCCAAATCTCAAATGATCGATTCTTTGGTAAAACTGGACATGCGGCTTTTCCGCTTCAATAAGGGTAAATTCTCAGCGATACTCCTTAAATTGTTTACCTGAAAAAAATTGAAAAAGGTACGAGAGTAGATGAGACATCAACCATAACATTTGTCTTAAGTCATTGCATTTTTCACCGGCCATTAATGAAAAAATGTAGGAGAAGCTTCAAAATATTGAGAAATAAATATCCAAACAACTAAGCTGAGAGGGTATTGTATCCTAGGCCCACCTTTTAGTACAGATCGTCATATCTCGAAAAACTGAATCGGTGATATTTATTATAATTTTTAATATTTATTTAATGCATTTGAATGAATTTTTAACGGAATTTTTTATACTCTTTCGAGTCAAGCTTAAAAGGAAAGCCAGGATTATGCGACGCGTTTAGCCGTTGGTTAAGCGCATCATCAGGCATTTTGAGAAATTTCGATGTACCATAATCCCCCTTTAAAATTCCACCCCGCATTATCACACCAACCCACCCAGCTATATTCCAGACAAACAAACAATATTAAAAACAAAAAACAAATGCCATACATTTGAATGTGCAAGCATATTCATGTCACTTGGATAGTCTTAACACAACAATATACAGACCAAACGACCAACAAACCTGCAAAACAACAACAGCAACAGAATATTACACAGCAATGGAATTCACAACTGTGAATGTGTTGTTGTTGTCTAAAGGATAACAAAGCAAAACAACAACAAGAAAAAATATTCTAAACCGCATACCACATCCGCGCCTTCATAGCCACAATGGATGCCTTTGCATACAAACAAACAACCGAAGAAGAAGAAAAAACACAGAACTATGAAATGTTGCATTTTGATAAATTATAACAAATGCATGAACAGCAGCAGTAGCACCAACAACAACAAGGCAAGGAACGAGCAGATGAACGATTCTCTCAGGGAGTGGGTGAATGAATGCATGGGTAAGAAAAAAACTTGGCAACTCTGTGTAACGAAATGCAAAAGTTTTCAGAGAATTGTTTGGGCTTTTTTGTTCACCATCTTCATATTTATGCATGTTGTTGTTGCTGTTGTTATTGTAGTGCTTTTGTGACTGGGACCGGGACGAGTAAATGAAGGTGGAAAGTACCGGCTAAAGTTGTGTTAAATCAGTTGCATAACTGACTTAGTTTCACTTGGCTTACCGGTCCTGTATGTGTGTGTGTTTTTTTCTCCTCGTGTTGCATCATTTTATGTGTGTCTGTAGGTGTAGGTGTGTTGGTTTTTCTCCTCCTTGTACTTTCCTATTGTTGTTGTAGTAGTTTGGTTCAACTCCGTTTTTCTTTTGTATTTAAAATATGTGATTGTGTGTGTGCATTGGCGTTTTTGTGTAAAATCTACAACAACATTACATTAGTCTAACTATGAAATGAGTGGTTTCTAACAAAAAACGAAACACCACAACAAGAGGCCGCACAGCAGCCACAACCATAACCGTTGAACACTCTATAACGGGGCAGGGATGTAGGCATTCGCCAGAAGATGTAAAGAGGAAAAAGTTGCTAGACACATGACCAGACCACAAAAACAACTATGAATGCTCTAAAACAAAAAACATTAAATCACTCACTGGCGTTTTCACCATATAATGCAAAACACAAGTACTTCCCTCCTAGATAGGTGGGTACGTAGGTAGGTGTGTACCGGCGTGTAAGTGTGTTTGTCTGCCGGCCGACCGAGCGACCGGCTAGCATTCATTGGTATGTGTGAATGTATTCTAAAGTGGTAACAACAACTCCGCACAAAAAAAAAAACGAACAACATCACCATCATCATGTTATGGGAAATATGAATGAAAAATGTTGTTAACAGCAAAAGCCTGTTAAAGTTTCCCTAAAAAACATGCAGCACCAACAATAACGAAATTACACAGACATACAGCTAAAAGAACTATTACACACTCCACCTACAATTTTCTTATTTTTTCCATTCTGTGTGTGTGTATTTTTTGTTTTTGTTGGTGGGTTTATTTGCCAAGAACTAATGGTTGCTGAACCCATTCATCCTGAAGGTCTTTGTTATTGGCCATTCAGTTAAATGAAGACCTGTAAATAGTAAAGCAAATAAACAGCAAGATTTTTGTCTGTGTTGTTGTTTTTGCTTTTGTTTTAATATTAAGGCAATCAAAGTGCATTTGTTATGTGTGCTTTCGGTGAGTGTGTGTATCTGCAAATGTTTATTTACCCTTAACCATATATGTATGTATAAACATTTGGCGTAGGCAAATAATGTTTAATGATAAGAAACGCCGGGGATTTTCAGATTTAGTATCATGATCTTAGCAGACTTTATTCAAGCGTCATTGAATCCTATTTTATAGAAATACAAACCAGTGCAGATTGTAAGAGTCTCAGTTGCAATTTAATTCCCTCGTAAATGTTTTTTTTTTTTTTTTCAATAGAATTGCAACTTTAAACCAAAGAAAAGTCCTTAAAATAATGTGGATATTTGAGATTTTTTTAGCACTTAAACTCATTATTCTTAATTGATAATATGCATAAAAAAGTAAAAAGTCTTTAAAATTTTAAAATCCTGGCAGTTCTATTATTATCCTCATTAGGAAATGACTTTCCCAATAACAAAACATATTATAGCAGTATGTTTCTATTCAGAACAAACGAATTCGAGTGAATAACCACCAATTACTAATTTTTGTATTGTTTGCAAAATAAGTGATATACCTTTCAGATCAAGGTCTTTGCTCGTACGTACACTTCTTACAAAAAGGCTGCAAAACACTAAAAGGTCAATTAGTTTAGAAAATATTGGCTAGGGCAATCAATATACCGAAAATGAGGACCCCAAATGTCATATAGCAGACGATTCTTTTAGAAGGTTGGCCACATTAACATACGGAAATGAAACGTCACCATTTCATGGGGGATCTGCCGAATCCAGGAACCACAAAGAAACACATTTTCAGACCAAATAAAAATATCCACGGGACATTAATGAAAACAGAATTGTGCTGAAAATTATTTTTAGGGTATTTCGGAATGACCGAGAATGGCCTTCCAAATATCTAAAATTAATAGGGACTCCTAGGAGAAAACTAATGTTGTGATATAACTTTGAACATACCGATAAAAACGTGAAAAAATATTATTTACATTTATATGGGTCTATACCAAGGCAGAGATCGATCTGGATTATTTTTGTTAGTGAGATTCGGGAAAACACAAATAATAATCATTTCGGTTGAAAAACGTGTCTAAATTTTCCAAAATGTCGACTTGGGTCAAAATACCAAATTATATCCAATTCGTTGAAAAACTCTTACAAAATGCCCTACATATCTAATATTGGGAGGTACCCTTATTTTCGTGGCCACACCAAAACAAACCGAACTCTATCGCCATTTCAACAGACGAACATGCATAAATCGACTCAGAAAGTGATTCCATGCATATTCTCAAAAGGAACCATGGGTATATCTTGATTCCTTTTGCCTGTTGCAAACATATGCACAAAGATATAATACCCTTTACCACAGTGTGGTAAAGGGAGTAACCGTAATATTTCTTCCAAACATAGTTTATATTCGAAGAAAGGGGATATAGGTTTACCTCTTTCTAGAACATCCACCCAAAATGGTCAAAATTTTGCTGAAAATTATTTTTATATTACATTCGAACGAATTTGAACCAACATATTATCTTTACCAGGATTATATCAAGACCGACCCTACAAAGGGTCAAAATTAAAAAAAAAACATGGTAATGCAATATCAGGCGAATGGAATCAACCTGTGCATATCTAACATTTATTTCAAACTCAATCTACCAAACTATAATACCATGCTAACAGATCATCCGATTTAAAAAAAAAAAATTGCACAACCTAATATTTTAATCATGCCTATATATTGTTGGAAAATGGGACTCATTGGCCCTCTCCTTTTAGTACCTCCCCCACAAAGGAGCAAAATTTTCAATCCTTGTAAATCTTATATGAAACGAACCGAATTAAAAATGTCATCCAAACTTTGCACATAGTAAAATTTTTGTCTAGCTTAAGGGAAAATTCCCCCCCCCCCTTTCACGATTTTAATTTTCCAAGATTTTCAATTAGCTGGTAAATCAATACCACACACATATATAGGTAAAGATTTAAAAGAGAAGAAAAATAATTTACAAAATGTTGTTGTTGTTTTTGGTGATAGAAGAAAAGTCCTTATTTTTGATGGCGGGCATGATAACTCCTCACTGGAACATCGGAATCAGAAAATTCCAACGGTGTTAGAAAGAGTACATGTCTGGCTGTGGTATGAACTAGGATTATTGACTTCGCTCCAAAATTAACAAAATGCCGGACCTTTAAAAAAATATTTATGGAAAAACGCCGATTTTTGACCAAAACCCAAGATAAAAACAAGGAAGATTTTCACCGATGGGCTTTATCCTAGTTCATACGATAGCTATACACTCACAGAGAAAGGTGTAAAAATTTGGAATCGATTGGGTTATTAGTTTTTGAGTTATCGAAGACCTTTAGCCGTCACTTGATGCTGACACAATAAATCGGCTATATCTTCAAGAGCTCTTGAGATTTTCACTTGAAATTTTGTAGGGACATTCTATAATTAGTGTAGATTCGAATTCGAATGAACAAAAATGTTGACCCCGAGAATCGAATCCCATGATGTGACCCATCGGTCCTCTCCTTCTGGTACCTCCCAATGTGTCAACATTTTTTTAAAATTTGTTAATACGGCCGAATGGATGCAAAATATCTAATTCTTATAATTTGTTAATCCAATATTAAAATAATGGAATGTCAGATTTGATCCAAATCGTAATATTTTTCCAAAACTATATTGAACCCTAAGATGGGGTCTATGTGACAACATCTTCTGGTACCAAAATGGATAGTTGCTCTTTCTGGGTCGATGTATGCATGTCCGTCCGTCTCTCTCTCTCCATGTTAACTTGTAAACTAACTACCGGTTCAATCTACAATCCGAATTGAATGAAATTTGACACATCACATTTATTTGACCTATAGACAATCTGTTTAGATATAGATATACATCCCACATTTTGTTTCTTCCGATTTTCTTTCAATGGTAGACTCCCAAAATTTGTCAAATTGAGACAAAAGCTTGCATAGCGCATCAAATAAAGCCTAGAATGATGTGTACTCTGTTCTCTTGGATCTTTATAAATTAAGTGTTCTGTGGTCTTCATACAGACCTATGGTCTCTCAATTCCAATCGGTCTCTTTAAAGACCAATTGGTCTTTATGAAGATCTTTGGTTTCTATAAGGTTTTTAATGTCGTACATTTTTTTTGTTGAACATTACAAAATGTATCATTAAAATACATGTCGTTTGGACCAATTTGTGGGAGTTAGAGAGATTTGAAACTGGCATTTTATTGTTTTAGCATGGGGTACGAACCTTTAGTGGTTAAGGTAAAATAAACATTATGGGGTCTCCAGTGAATATTTCAACATGTTGCAAACAGATTGGAAAATTTAATATACCCGCCGCCTTACTACTACTAAGTGTTCATAAATTGTAGACCATATTCAGACACAGAATATAGTTCAATTCGTACAAAATTGTAAGATAATTATGAAGAAACATTCGGTAGGAACATATTGCATTATTGCAATTTGTCTTAGCTACCATATACATTCTAAAAAAACTTCAATAAATATAAATAGTATTTCTCGGTAAACATATATCTCTGCAATCTACTCAACATGGATTTGCAATAAAAATCATTTTCAAGTCGAATGATAAATGGCATATGTACCACCAAATGTGACCTTATTTGTGTGCGTGTGTGTGTGTGAGATTGAGGATGGCATCCATTTGTATCTATGTTTGCTATTCTATACTTATATCCCATTCTTGTCCGCAAACAAATCCTCCGGTAACACAGGAAGACAACTACGACAAAATATGTTCCTCTTTTCGGTATTAATTTTGTTTTGTTGCTCTATCCTTTCCATTTGATTTCCCAATTGTGAATGTTGGCTGATTGTCTATGCCATGGTCTGGATTCTTTATTGTGTGTGTGCTCTGATTTTTTTTTTCGTTTTTTTGTTAAGCCTTCTCCATGTACAACCTGGTTTTGAAAATTACTCAGACGCTCACTCACACACACTGACAAAGAAAAACACTTACAGCATGATTAATGTGTCTGCCTGCCGTTAGAGTTTCAGCAAATCAGCAAAACTACTACAACTACCAAACTTTTAGCCAAACCGAAATCTGTGGAGAGAGCGAGACGTAGAAAACTACACCAACAATTACGGTCTCCTCCAAAAAAACCAACCAAATCCAAATAGAAAAATAAAAACAAGCCAAATAATACCCAACTTTAAATTTCCGATGAAAAATTAGTTTTCAGGCAGATCTCAACGGATGTTTAATGATTATTAGATGTGAAAACAGCTATCCTCCAGAGGAAATCCAAACCCCCTCGAAACAAAATATAACAAAACAAAGTTTTCCATTCCCATTTGACAACGAACGGCAAAGTTGAATATTTCGTTTCAGGCTTTTTGTGTTCAAGAAGAGGAAGAAGCAGATGAAGAAGTACGACGACGATGACTATAGAAGATGCTGGCAATATTCAGCTTTAGCTTCGTTGCTACCATCAGGATGTTGAATATAAAGAAAACAAAACATGTAAATGATGCTACTTCATCTTGGAGAGTTTTATATGATTTCCGGTATCTGAAGGTAACTTGACAGAAATGCAGTAAATTTTTGTCGGTCTTAGACGCATAAGATTGTTTCAGCCGAAATTCGGAAAAATCGAGGAAACATGTCAGGGGAAAAAAGATGTTAAAATAACAAAAGCTTCAATGTGAACATTGTAGTAAGACTTAATGCTGCACTGTGGATTGAATGGAATGCATTATTTAGATTTTGAACAAGATATGACGACTTAATCGTTATGAATTTCGGCTCGTAACAATCCACAAATGTTTTAGTTCACAAATTCTTAAAGTTACTTGGTTTATAAATGCTGATAAAAGACACACAGACTTCAAATGATTTTATTATAGGTTTCTAATAATCAGCGAGGCCCTTTAAATTGAAATATTAGTGTTTCAATTGAATATTTATTCGATGATTGAAAATTTATCTTGAACTTTGAAATAATAATAAAATTGGTATAGAAATAATGGACCGGTTTTTAAGCAGCAGATGAGACTCTATATTCATTTGAATTTAATTTGATGAAGGTATATGTAGAACGGAACCGGTGTGAATAAAATCTTTACAAATTTTGCGTCCCGAATCGAATCATGATTTATACATTTTTCCGTGCTATCAAACCATTCCACCTCGGAATGGGACAACTCAAAAGCATCTTCTGGGGAGGAAAATCGATAAAAACGCTTTTTCTTGATCATAGTTTTCGAAATCATCCACGGTCGATTAGTGCTTTGTGTCGGGATCATACGCATAGGTCAAAATTTTACTACAGGGTATTATGCCTTTGTGCATATGTTTGTAACAGGCAAAAGGAAACGAGATAGACCCATGGTTCCTTTTGAGCATATGCATAGAATCACTTTTTGAGTCGATTTATGCATGTCCGTCTGTCCGTCCGTCCGTCTGCCCATATTAAATTATAAACAAAGTGCAGGTCGCATTTGTTATCCGAATGAGATGAATTTTGACACAGATTATTTATTTGGCCCAGGGTGAACCCTATTGAAATTGGAAAAAATCGGTTCAGATTTAGATATAGCTCCCATATATATTTTCGTCTGATTTTTAGCAAATGGTGCACCAAAGAGTCAAATTTAAGCGGATTAGCACAAAATTTTGCACTACTGAACTTAGGATATACTAACGTGTGCCAAGTTTCATTGAAATAGGTTCACATTTAGATATAGCTCCCATATATATGTTCGTCCAATTTTCGCAAATGGGTCTGGGTTAACCGTTATATGGAGGCTACCCATAAAAGTGGACCGATATTAATAATTTTTAGTGGAGACATTTGGTACGTGCTCATCTTCGGACCTGCAGACAAGAGACAACTTTATGCAAAATTTTGGGCGATCAATCTCAATTCGTTTAGACGCTAGAGTGATTACAACAGAAAGACGGACCTGCATAAATCGTCATAGAATTTTAGGCTGATCAAGAATATATACTTTATACAAATATATCCGGTTATTGATCGTTGGGTTAAATCGGTTCACATATAGACACAGATCGCATATTTAACTTAATAGAATTTCAAAAATTCAAGGTCTGTAAGGATGTATTTATTGAATATACCCAAAGTGGGAAAGGGTATCATATAGTCGGCCCCGTCCGATTTTACTACTTTCCTTACTGGTTTTTATTTGTAAATGATTAAACTGTTGCGCATAGTAATATTTTTAGCAAACCTCAATCAGGCCATAAAAATTACTTTAAATTCAATATTAAGTGAATGGAGTATTAAATGTAACCCATCGGTTCACCCTAAAGAATCAACTTTTTGATTGCATATAAAGCGAATAGAATATTTGATTGGATCTACTAAATGTCCGTCGTAATATTTTCATCACAAATTAAATACGAAGATGGGGTTTATTGGGCCACGTCTTTTTTACTTTTTTTATATTTTTTGTTGGGTATCGAAGCCCCAAATATCATTTTTTTAAAGAGAAGGCTATAGCTCGAAGTTCCAGATTCTCGGAGGATAACAACTTGCAAACACTTTTAATTATTGTGGTTGTAACTCTCATCCCTTTTCTTAGAGAAACAATTACGTTGCATTTAATTCTGTTGCATCCTCATTGTGGAGGCTATAAGCACTTTGTTAAGTACCCTGTACCTTGACCAAGTTCAAGTCCTTGTTTTGGTATCTAGGAAGTTTAACATAATATTTTTATACCCTCGGCCTTATTAGGGTATATACACTTTGATGCAGCAAAAATGTGCTAATCGAAGTATTGGAGTCCACTTATAAATGTCCGTTTGTACGTCCGTGTGTCTGGCCGGCTCGTGCGCACGATAACTCTTGAAGGGATTAACCGATATCATCCAAACTTTACACATCAAACTATTTCTACCAAACTTAGTTCAAGTTCGACGATGGGGAATATCGGTCCATTCCTTCTTGTACCTCCCCTACAAAACGGTGAACCTGTTGCAAAATGCCTACTATCCGATTTGAACCAAACTTTGTGAAACCTAATATCTTCTACCATTGGTCCACTTCTTCTGATACTTCTCCCACGAATGGTGAAAATTGTCAATAACTTTAAAACCAATATCAAGCAAATGCAATGTACGATTTTAACCGAACTTTGTACAACCTAATATATTTACCATGCCTAAATCAAGTCCGAAGATGGGTCCCATTGGTCCACTCCTTCTGGTACCTCCCCCGCAAATTGTCAATATTATATAAACTTGTAAATTTTATTTAAAGCTAATTGAATAAACGATATGATCTACATTAGATCCGAAACCTCTTTGATAAATGCGTATACCTTATATAAAACGAATAAAAATCTGGGTCTAACTCAGAAGACTTCCCCAAACCTTTAGGTTGGGGGTATATTTCTGTCAACGGGCACCTTTTAACTTGTTTATATTTTTAAAATTATATTAATAATGGATCAGAATTAAATCCTACGCAGAATTGCCAATGTCCATAAGTCTGTCTGTTGAAATTAGATCGATTTCGCAATATTTAAGATAGAGCTTGGAAATATTGCAACCATATTCCTACTACTCCGAGTATTTATAGTATAGTAAGTGGCTGTAGTTTGGCATTCCAGCACCATGTCCTGGTATTTGGAAACCTTTTTCTAACATTTTCCTTAGAGGATGTTATATTTCCCATATTAAGGTACCAACCCAATGTCAGCTTTTCGACTGCGAGTTCATTGAGGTATAAAACCAATTTAGCAAAATCAGTTCCATATAAATGATTATCCATATCGTGGTTTCAAAAATATGGGACTTAAATTCGACATCTGTCCAACTATTTTGTTAAACCAATTTTGTTCAGTTGCAAGTCTGAGATTGACAAAAATGTATCGCTTAACTATCTCACAATGCACACCAATAATGGAAACCTACTAAAAAAATGTGATTCTTCCACAGTCATATATTGTGCTTTAATCCACAGTCATATATTGGCTAATAAAAATGTGGCGTATTTGGGGTTCTGAGCATCCTCAAATAATTGAATATGTGAATATGTGGTATTATTATTTTCTCGTCTTCGCGATATCAATTGACCACCAAGATCGTGCTTTTTTTCTTTTTAAATCAAAAAATGCATAATATGGTTTGACTTAATAATTATATAAAAATACCCGTCTGAGTTTCGCTATTTTGAAGGTTTTTATATAATTTAGATTAATTTAGGAATCCACAAAATTCTCATTTTCGTAGTATAACATTGCCCCCATATAAATAAGAGGCAGCCTGTTTTAAGTAATTTTGATAGTTTCAATCGGAAAATTCCCAACGAAGAGGTTGTAATTTGGCATTAAAGATTCCTTGTAATTTAATTTTTCCAATAAATTTTAATGTATGTCCAAGACAATAGTAACTCTTAATTTTCGGTAAGCTGTATTTTGGTATTTAATTTTCTTTCTTCCTTGAGGAGATCATTGTCAGCTGACTGTAACAATTTCATAATAAAAATTATCAGCATTTAATTGGAAAAAATGTAAATTGTTTGACGTTTTTGCTTGTTTTTGCAAATTCCTTCTCCATCATACATCTATTAAATTTTAATATACATCCATAAAATGCTACCAACAGAATAGTTGCATTTTGAAGTTTGCATGATTTTCAAATTAAGAATTATTATGTGTATCGTATTTCAATTTCATTCTTTTTTTGTGTGCAGAATAAATTTTAAAACACTGTTTTCCCCCACACACACACAGTTCTAGATATTCTATTTTACCTGCTATCATCATAGATATTCTTTCTGGATGAAAATGAAACTGTGTCAACATATTACATACGCAAAACAACTGCAATGACAACGAATTGTTCCTGGATACGATATTTCACTCATATATATACATACCGCTAACACGTACGCACACATACATAAATATCTTTTCAAAAAAGGCGACATCAGCGGCAACAACAACAACAAACCATCATGTAGTTAGTTTTATGTTTGTGGCCATAGCAATGTTTTCTTGTTTTAGTTAGTTTTTCGTATCGTTTCGTCGTGTTCGGTATGTCGCAGTGGTTGGTATTGTCATTGTTTAGCTTTAGCTTTTCATTTCAACGATGCAAACAACAAACAACACAAATGCAGCAAAGAATATAAATCCCCAAATGCAAAAATGAAAAAAAGGGGAAGAAGCTGAGAATTTTTGAAAAAGTCATGTGATGCGTAACGTATGAAATTTCAATCCCATGGTCCCATTTCGTCAGCATCACCATTTGTACTTGATTGGAGTCAACACGGTAGAGTGCACTTTTGCTTCTCTTCAATATTGTATCAGAAAGGTGTGTGTGTGTCTGTGTATATACAAATGTGTTTGTATGTATTCCTCCTGTATTTGTGTCTATGCATGCATATATTCGTATGCATTACCAGGAAGTTGGAATGAGGACTTTTTTCCGGATGTTGCTTTTAAACAATACAAACATGAAAATTATCCTTTTTTCGTTCGTTTGTTGTTTCTTTCTTTCTTTCTTGTATCTTACCTTTTGTGTGAGTATATATGTGTGCATTCATGTGTTCGTTTTTGCAACAAACTCACGGAGATTGAAGTAAGCACGTATACCTTCTTCCTAACAGGTATTTTCAATCACCCAAATTGATGCTGAATTGGAATAGATTGATACGAGAACGGAAATTCATTGAAATCTATTCGATGACTTTGGGAAAATTATTACGAATATATGTAACTGGATTAAAACAAGTTGTACGTATATTTTCTTGAGTAAATATTTAAATTAATATCGTTAAGATGTATCTGTTCAGAAATATTGTTGAAGTTTTGAAAATATAATACCCAACATATATTTAAAGCATAAAAATTTCAGTCGGTAATTTATACAAAATCCCATGTCAAATGGAAAGACTTAGGGATTTTATCTAAAATCGAAGAAAATTATGTATGATAAATCTGAGATGCATAACAAATCTGGAAAGATTTAATACAAACATTTCTTTCCGCTCGTTTTGTGTAGGATATATTATGGGGGACAATATCTAAGTCCGAACTGTTTTCATTGAAACTTAATTCTTAACTCATTCTTAGCCCGAATATTAACGCTGATTTCACTTAGGTGAAATCGGTCCAATGTTTTGTTACATGATTCGTTGCCATTTTAAAGGTCAACTTCGGCCATTTCTCCGATTTTTTCGACATTTTCGACGACCGAGGTGCTTCTTTAACATCAAAAATCTTTGAACGGAATCGACGAAACCAAAATTTCACATAATGTTACAGTATCGGAAACATAAACACCATTCATAATTTTAGCCGCTTGTCTTGGATTTGCGCCTTTGTCAAAG
This sequence comes from Musca vetustissima, assembly GCF_032173495.1. Classification (NCBI taxonomy): domain Eukaryota; kingdom Metazoa; phylum Arthropoda; class Insecta; order Diptera; family Muscidae; genus Musca; species Musca vetustissima. Next base: position 229,505 of record NW_026878788.1, on the reverse strand, counting down.
AAAGCCTGTAAAATGTACCGAATTTTCTCTTTGTTCGCTTCCTTTTTTAACACCCTGTAACTCACAACTGAATACACCAAACAAAAAACAGCAAAATAGTTTTTTACTGCGAAATGTCACTCTTGCAACGAGCATAAATCTGAAATTGTTTGGTCGATACTTTACGAGAAATCTATCCGTACAGCCATATGCGAAAAATAATGGATTTTTTCCCCAACCTAATAGATAGTATTAAATGCGCCAAACCTCTGATTAAATTACTATTACGAACAAACTTTCACCTGCCCTAAATATGTACATGTTCGGTTAATGACACACATGAATGAGGGGTTATAATTTAAGGTTTCCCTATGTCCTACTATAGGACAAATAAGTTGAAACTTGTCATTCCGTATGCAACACATCGAAATATTCACCAGAGACTCTTTATATCCTTGATCAAAATAAAATTCCGTCTGTCTGCCTCCTGGGTATATTTAATTTTTTTTTACTCATCGTTTCCGGTAAAAAATAGATTGTTTTATTTTTATTTAATGGGAATCTATAACTTCCAAAGAATGTGTAAAATTTCAAGTGAAAATTTTAAAAAACTATTGAAGATCATGCCCTTTTCATTAATTACCAAACAACAACAAAATAATGTCAGTTCATTTTCTTATCCTTTAAATCTTTAAGTACTTTTATTCAAGTTACAAGACTTCAATGCAATTTAGGATAATTTATATATAAATAAATCGAATTGAAAATGCATAGACTATTATGAAAAGGCGGTTGAGGGATGAGGACTGCAAATAACTGGAGGATATGGATTTGTATCCCACCAAATGACTACAAAGCATTAATAAATTCGATGAATAATAGCATTAATGGAAAAAACTGATATAATTTAATGCTAAATTACATTTATTAATATCCTACGAATCTGTATATTAATTCTTATTAAATGTAAAAAAAATTAAATAAGCGATTTTAGAAATGTTTAAACACAACAAAATTTTCCTTCAAATAAATGTCGTTTTGTTGCCATTTTAAAGGTAACTTCATAATGCCCCTCTCATAGAATTCCTGCTCTCTATTTGCAAAAAAACTTTAGTAGTCGATTTTCACAATCCTCCTTAGATACCAATTTTTTATCATTAAAGAAATTTTGCAATGCAAGAAAATGATGATAATCGCCTGGTGCCAAGTCCGGACTTTTTGGCGTATGCATTAAAACTTCCCAACCAAGCTCCCGAAGTTTCTGGCGAGTCACTGTAGAAGTATGTGGCCTAGCGTTGTTCTAGTGGAACACGACACCTTTCCTGTTGGCCAATTCTGGCCGTTTCTGGTCTATTGCTATCTTTAAACGGTCCAGTTGTTTGGCCATATGGAAGAAACTCATAATAAATAATACCTTCCAGCATAGCAAAATCTGGCCGTAATCCTGGTTTGGCCACCGTTTGAGGTGCTTCACCGCTCTTTGACCACTATAGTTTTCGCACAGGGTTATCGTATGTGATCCATTTCTAATCTCCAGTCACCATTCGTTCAAGAAATGGGTCAATCTCATTCCGTTTTGTCAAGGCTTCGCAGATGGAAATTCGATCCATCCTATTTTTCTGTTAATTGGCGTGGCACCCAAACATCGATCTTCTTTTTGAATCCAGCTTTGTGTAAATGGTTTAAAACAGTTTTTTTGGTCGATGTTGCGACTGCTAACACGTCGGTCAATTTCGATCATTTCTCCGATTTTATCGACATTTTCAATGTCCGGCCTAATAGAATTCTTTTTCCCCATATATTGTTTGGCTCTGAGTGAGTGGCAACTCTTTTAATAAAAAAAAAAACAGGAAAGCAGTAAAGTCAGACGAAGCCGACTATATTATACCCTTCACCACTTTGGATTTTCTACATAATATGTATCCGAAAAGACGTCGCCTTTTTGAAGGAATCTTGACATGAAATTGAACGAACATAAATATGTGATTTATATCTTTCTGGAACCTATGCTAAATTTCACTTCATTTGGGCAAGTTTAGGGTCGTTTGTGCACAGTGGGACAGATTTGTGTAAATCGATTTAAAGCAAACTTAACACACGCTATTCGGTATGCTGCACGGTTGAAAATTTAATCTCAATCAGACACCTATTGATTATTTGGTGTATAGGAGGGAGTACGCATTCTAGACTTATTTCAATACGCAATGCCAAAATTCGTGCACATCGAATGATTTTCAGAGACTTTGGTGCACCGTTTACCTGAAATCGGGCGACACTATATATGGAAGCTATATATTAATCTGAACCGATTTTCACAAAACTTAGCACACGTCATTCTAGACTCAATTCAGTACACTATGCTAAATTTCGTGCAATTCAAATGATTTTCAGAGAATTTGGTGCACCGGATACCTAAAATCGGGCGACAATATATATGGATGCTATATATAAATCTGAACCGATTTTCACGAAACTTAGCACACATCATTCAAGATCTAATTCAAGAGGCTATATCAAATATCGTACAAATCGAAAGATATATAGGGACTTTTGTAAACCATTTATCTAAAATCGGACGAAACTATATATGGGATCTATATATAAATCTGAACCGATTTTCTTCAATTTCAATAGGGTTCGTCGTATAATACCCTGTACCACAGCGTGGTGTAGGGTATAAATACCAATATCGGCAATGGGCTCGCATTGTGGAAAAGCTAAGCTGTAGGCTGCTATATCCATATAATTAGTATTTCTGACATGTCTGCCAATCGAGTTGACTCTAGTTTAATAGTTTTAGTCTCATTGGGTGCAAATTCTCCTACCAAAAATTTGAAATACCTATAAATCATTTGTTATCGCCCCACTTTAATGTCCAGCCTATTTATAGTAATGTAGTCTTGCTAGGCGCATTTTCCAACCGAAGTAACTGCCATTTTTATTTCGAACTTCATAATAAAAAGTATATATCACAAAAAATATTTTATATGTGTATTTTACCCTATGTAGCCCACATTCAAAGCTATTGCAAATTTTTGGGAATGTTGAAGGTAATATAGCACAATTTTCCAACCAGTATGTCTGCAGTTGGTTTTTAATTTTCTCCAGGCAGCAATTAATCATGGTACAGTCTCGATATAAAAGTCCTTACCCATTTAGGCAACTATCCACCTCAGTGTATAGGGAATGAAAAGTTCAGTCCTTCTTTGTGCCAAATTTCTTATTGTGAAATATTATTTGTATCTTTAAGTACATACTCTAAAAATGTTCTGTATATTGATGATTTATAATGGAGAAGGACATTTTAATTAAACATATCTTTCTCTTATTGCTACCACACCTGCATACGAGCTAGAATTTTTTATATTCAAATTTAATTCATTTATTTGTCTACAAAATATTATTCATATAACGTATCACAACATTACTATCACCTATAAATATTTTCTATGACATAACGTTTGTTAAATTTCCATAATATTATTTTTTTATTATTATTTCAAAAAAATGTGAATACAAAAGCTCCATTAACTTATTATTCATATATATATATATATATATACTTTTTTGCATAATTTAATAACCCCTTCATTAATTTAAATAATAAAATAGCCAATTACGTTCATTTTTCCGCTAAGTTGGCTTTTTGATGAGAAAAACACAATAACATCGGTAACAGCAGCGGCCGCGGCCGCGTAAATATTTACAACAATGTTTATGCACAATTTATGTTTTGTTTTTATAAAATCCGACAAAAATGGACAAGAGGTTATACAAAAAACAAAATACTTAATGCTGAATGGAAAATATACAAACGCTCACATTCACACACAAATACATACACAGAACATAAAACAGCAAACAAAAAAAGTGTCAGTAGAAAAATATCATCATCATCGTCGTCATAACTGAAAAGTCACGTGCGTTAAATTATCAACATAGAATATGATTGTAATGTGGCTTAAAGCAGTGGCACTGTTGGACGTACCAACGACGTTTGGTCGGTCGTTGGGTGGGCGAGGACACCACCGGGGTCCATCATAATTTTCATTACAATTTTTATTTTATTTTTTTTTGTGCTCCCAACCGGTTGTTGTTTGGCTGCTGTGACTGTAGCACGACTTGAAAAATTAAAATGTGGAAAAAGGTCAGTGCACAGGATTAAACAGACAACCGCTACGCAATTAACGCCTGTTCAACACTCATCTAAATGCGGTAGCTAGCCAAAGGGGTTGGACGGTCGGTCGGTCGTTAGGTTGGTGGTTGGTCGGACGATGGAGGCATTTACTTCAAGATGATGATACAAGTGGGACTCAAGTGCTATTTTAAATGTCCTCAGTTTGTGTAGTTCCCAGCCACTTGTGTTAAGTGTTTTTGTTGCTGTAAATCTGCAAAAATAAATGTGAAAAACGTAAAATAAATAGTATGAAATTAAATTTTGTTTTTATGTTCATCTCTCCCTTCTCTTCCTCGGGGTTTTGTTATACGTTTTTTTCACAACTGTTGTCACTTTGAAATAAATGATTTTCTAGTCTTTGCTGAATTATTTCTGTTGTTGTTGCTGCCTTTTCTGTGAGACAGTTTGGCACGGTGGAAAGGAAGGATATAAATTCATAATATACAAACGAGAACTTCAATAGATAGATGAACACCTTCCAGAGGGTCTTCAAAGGCTAAAAGTCATATATAGGCAGCATTATAGGTATTTTATGGACAGAAGTTCTATTTTGGTCATCTATTAACAGAAGACCTCCATATGTCTTCAATAGAAAGGAGACCTCCATAGTTCTTCTATAGAAAGAAGACTCTATAGGTCTTCTACATACACAAGACCTTTATAGGTCTTCTGTAGATAAAATACATCTGTAGGTCTTCCATAGTCAGAAGACTTCTAAAGGTATACTATACAAAAAGAAGCCCGACAATCGGTCTTCTATACACAGAAGGCCTCTTTAGAAAGAAAATCTTTATGCGTATAAAAAACCTCTACAGGTCTTTTATACGCAGAAGACCTCCATATGTCTTCTATAGAAAGAATACTTCCATAGGTCTTCTAGAGACAGAAGTCTTCTATAGGTCTTCTACAGTCAGATGACCTTTATAGGTCTTCTATAGATAAAATACATATATAGGTCTTCCATAGTCAGAAGTCTTCTAAAGGTATACTATAGAAAGAAGCCCGACAATCGGTCTTCTATAAACAGAAGGCCTCTTTAGAAAGAAAACCTTAATAGGTTTTCTATAGACAAAAGACCTATATAGGCTCTCTATAGACAGAATACCTCTATAGGTCTTCTATAGACAGAAGACCTCTATAGGTGTTCTATAGACAGAAGACCTTTACAGGTTTTATATAGACAGAAGACCTCTATAGGCTCTCCATAGACAGAAGACCATTATAGGTCTTCAATAGACAGAAGACCTCTATAGGTCTTCTATAGACAGAAGACCTCTATAGGCCTTCTATAGACAGAAGACCTCTATAGGCCTTCTATAGACAGAAGACCTCTATAGGTCTTCTATTGACAGAAGACCTCTATAGGTCTTCTATAGACAGAAGACCTCTATAGGTCTTCTATAGACAAAAATCTGTATGTCTTCAATAGAAAGCATAGCTTTTTAGGTAGTCGATAGTGAGAAGACCTCTCGAAAAATTTCCCGACATATTTTTTAAAAGTATGCTGAAATTAGTTTGGTTTTAAACCACAGTATTTAAAAATATTTTATGAATAGAACATTTTTCTCAGACAATTGCGACATTTATATCAAACATTTATTTCAACATTTTTTGTTAAATGTAACCATTCCGGCACAAAGCTACGGGATTATAAAGCATTAGACAAAAATAAATCTTAACTTTGCAATGCTATCTTTAATGCTTTTTTCCCTTTTGCTGTGGTAGGGGAGGGTGTCATGGAAGGGTCATTTGCACTTTTTAAACAAGAGAAAACAAAGAAAAAAAGACACGACCAACACTTATACTTTATATAATTTTTGTGGTTCGTTTCTTTTCTGATCTTTTCCTTCTTGTATTATTTGTTTTTCTTCTTTACCCTTCTCTCCTTTACCCCCTCTCACCCTACAAGTGTATGATTACGAAAAGTTTTTAGTTGTATGGCAGTAAATGATAGCTTGTGTTTTTCTGCTTTTTTCTTACTTTTAAGAGTTTATGTTTTCGGTATTGGTTTGGTTCGGTTTAAGTGGGCTTCTCCGCATGTAACCACATACTGTCTCAATTTGGCTACATGTGTTTTATTGCGGCAGTTGTGTGGATGATTGCCACAAGAAGTTTTCTGTTTTTTCGGCACAAGTGACCAAGCTTTTATTGGTCTGGCTTTTTTCCTATGTCCATGTTGCAAGTTGAAAGCTATAAATCTGTAGTAAAATTATACCTTAAGATCTAATATGAAAAGGGTTAATAAATAAAAATTCGTAATTTGTATAAGTTAAATAAAAGTAAATTTTTTTTTTTTTTGAAAATTATAAGAGAGAGATAAATGAGATAAATATTTGAAAACTTTGCATCCTTTAAAAAAACTCTCGGTATTGGAAAGTATCCGCAAATCTATACACATGTGGTGGAATTTAATAGTGAGTACAAGATGTGTACAAAAATTTGTATCCATATCCAAACGAAATTTTCGGTGATATGTTGCCTTGAAAATGTTCCATTGGGCCCATAGTAAAGTGAAATTTCGTTATAGATGTAATCTTTTCGAGTCCACAGATCCTCAAATCTACAGATTCCACTTATTTTTAATTAGTTTTCATTTTTCATAACCCTTTATGTGTTTATTACTCAGACGTTACTGTGTGGGTGGAACTTTAAAACAAACTTTCCGATTGTCTGTAAAAATAAATTTCAGAGATGTAATTGTTGAACACGGTATACATTTGGCGATTGGCAAGATTATTTTAGAAATGCTTCCGTTTTTCTCTTTTGTAGCCAAACCGGCCGAAATAAATTAAAAACGCTTATGCAGAAACTGGGTTTATGTTGTCAATTGTCAGCTTTTCAGTAAGAGTGTTTAAAGAGATATTGAAGCTTATATATAGCGAACAATCCTGCATCACTAATTCAAAAATTACGATTCTTTATTTGTGTCGGTCTTGCAGCAAATATGCCATATGCTCAATAATACTAAATTATAAACTTAAATATACTTAATTTTCAAACTTAAATTATGTTTTTGTCTGTTTTTTTTTTAATTTATATTTCTGAATACTAGAAATTTTATATCTTTTTTATTTATATTTTATGAATATGTTTCCATTTAACGAGGCAGTAGACCGCAATTAAATCATAAGTTTTGTGTTGTTGGTATAAAGTTTCAACTAAACATTCTTTTATTTTATTTTCAGGTATGCGTCTAAATGATATGATAATTACTTTGCGGTTTCATATATAAAGGTAACAATTTATTTATTTTGATTTATTTGTTTTTTTTTTCAAAAGGCATTTGTGTATAACTAAAAAAATGATATAAAGAATAAATAATTCAACCAAAACGTGAAAAAAATCAAAATTATAATAAAGTCAACAAAAATGCGGATTTATAGTGATACGTCAAAAATGCTTAAACAAATTTGAGAGTACCGTTATAGGGGTATGGACCAATATTGGAAAATTTTTGAAAGCCGAAAACACCAGTGAAATTTACTTAAAAAAAATTCTACAACAAGCAGGCAGAGCGGAATGTCTATATATCATTTTATATATACCATATAAGCCATTTTAATTTGGAGGGCAGGAAACAGATTTGATGTCAGGATTTTTCCGTATATATATATATATTCAAAAATTATTGATGTGAAATATTACTTTCCAGCTTACCAACAAATCAATTTATATTATTTCTAAGTTTTTCATGTTTCTAAATTTTGGGAAGCAAATCCCTTTAAAGGGATTTCATAAGAAATTTCGAGTAAAAGTTATAATTGACACCTGGATTCCGGCCAAACTTCACAATTTGGATCAATAACTAAAAGAAAACAAGTAAGGAAAACTCAAAAGTCGGACGGAGCCGACTATATAATATCCTTCAGCACTTTGGTCACATATAAGAGATGTAGAATATCATGGAGATAGAACATAATCATTAGAGGACCATTGAAATTGATTCGGACGAAATTAACTGTGTAAAACACATACATATTTTTAAACTAATTTAAATCAACCTATTGCATGTTAATCGGACAGACTTGGGTTCTTTTGTGTACTATTTGTATGATATCGAGCAAAATTATATATAGGAGCTATATGAGCAGCCGTGCCATCCACCATTTTTAGTTATTTTCTGCATCATTTAGATGTAATCGAATGAAAATATATATGAAATCTATATCTAAAACGGAACCGATTTCAATACAATACGCTATGCATGTTAGGCGAAAAAACATAGGCTCCTCAGTGCACCATTTTCATAAAAACGGGCGAAATTATATATATCTAAATCTAAACCGAATCCATTAAAGGGACACAATTTAGTAAGTTTTGTCTCAATCGGACACACCTTGGGATTTTGGTGCACCATTTACATAAAATTGGACGAAACTATATATGGGAGCTATATTTCTTATCTGAACCCATTTAAACGAAACTTCAGTACGCTGTGCAAAATTTTGTTTCAACCGCACAAACCTGTGCATTCACATAAAATCGAACGAAACTTGATGGGAGCTATATCTAAACCTGAGCCGAATCTAACAAAATGTCACATATACCAATCAGGACCTGTTTCAGTTAGCTTTGCAAATTTTGTCCTAATCGAGCAGACCTTGGCAGTTTGGTGAACATTTACATAAAATAGGACGAAATTATATATTGGAGCTGTATCTAAAACTGAAGCGATTATCCCCAATTTAAATAGGTTTCGTCTATGGTCCATATAAGTGATCTGTGCAAAATTCCATTGAAATCGGATCATAAATGCATCCTGTAATTTGTTCACAACAATACCCGGACAGACGGACGTTTCTCCTTTGCCTGTTTCAAACATATGCACAAAGACATAATACCCTGTACCACAGTGTGGTGAAGGGTATAAAAACAAATAAGAAATTCATTAAACTAATGGTCGTTAAATCTTCCGACATAAACTCGACAAAAAAAACCAAAGCAATTTTTTTATCTCAAGTTCCAAAACAAAGAATATAGGTTCACTCTTTCTGGCACCTCCTGCTTCAATGCTGTCTTCCAACACGTCAATTGAAGCGGACTTGTATGTGTAGACATGACCTGTAACAAAGCGTCAAAAAAATATAGTCTAAAGACGTTTAATCGCTCAATCTAGGCGGTCACTTGATCGCTCCCGAACGTGAGTTATAAAGTTCACCGAACTTCCCTCTCAATAAGTCCATTGCTAAGCGTGCTGTGTGGCAAAACTTGTTAGGCGGCTGATCTTCACTCCAAAATCGACAATTTTGCTTATTTACGTACCCATTCCACAATAAGAATAAGCCTATATGTCAGTGATAGTTGTAAAACATGATAATGTAGTTATTCTACGATGTACATATTTAAAATCGTTGGGTACCGCTCCATCGTGGAACTTTATTTGCTCTATTAAATAATTTTTCCAAATATCGTTCTAGCACAAATTTTGGGAACCCTAAAGTGATTGCAATAGACGGATAGAGTTATAAATCGTTGTGTTACAAACGTAATACCTTATCGACATAAACATATTATGTATATTTTTTCATGGACACGAAAAAAATACTGATTTATTTTTAAGCATAACCCCTGAACGAACGAATCTGAAAATAACCTAAAATAGCATTAAGTTGCCTAAAATTGGCACATACATAAAATGTCATTTGATTGAAACAATACCTTTTATTTCTTCAAACAAAGAATTCATCGCTAATGAAAACATAATCTCTGCATTCATATAAGCAATATAAGCTTGTATTTATATTTTTGAACTTGTTGCTAAAACATTCTTCTTCCACAGTTTCCCACAATTTAAGATCGTTAACAGATTTTTATTGCACAGTGTAATCAAAATTGCTATCATTGTGTCATAATCATTATTGAGACAACCATAAAAGTGACACTTGAATGGCAGAATGCAAGTGGATGGAATCCATAAAATGGTTCATCTTTAAAATTTAATGACATTTTAAATTTCGGTTACATCTCTTTTTTTTCCATACACACACACTCTTAGAAACATATTTTTGAGTGTATGGGTGGATGTGCGTGGATTTGTGTGTGTGAAAAAAAGACTGAAATGTAGCTCTATACGAAAAATGGTTACCACGGGCAAAATTCCATAGATCCAACAACTTCTCACTGTGTGTGGAGAACTAAACCAGTATGAAGTACATAGAAATTAAGTATTGCAGCAGCAGCACTCATCGTTTGTACTCATCTTCATTTGGGAAAATTGCATTTTAAATGCCTTTCTTGCAAATATAGCCACCATCCAGCCACCTTACGCCCATACGCCCTTAACCATGTGAACGCTTTTGCGGAAACTTCACACCCTCTCTCCAACCAATCTTTTGCTGCCTATCATGTTCTTGCTTGCCGGCACCGGTACTCTTCGAAGTATTAGTTTGCCACAGTAGAAGCAGCAGCAGCACCACAAGAAACAGCTGCAGCTGTGCTTCAGCCGCTGTTGTTGAAGTTGAAGTACCGGCATCACCACTAATGCTGATGCCATATTTTCTGCATCGCCACATTAAATGCTGCTTCCTGTTGTTACTTACACTACACTTTTCTTAATGAACTCTAGTTTTACATTAAACGTAGACTTCTTCTTCTTCCTTCATCCTAGTTAATGCCAGCGATGCTTTCTTTCCTGTATAGTTTTCATTCTTTTTTGTATGTGTATGTGGTGTTGTTCCCTCTCTGATTTCATTCTTCTATTGCACTTTTGTTCTTGTCATACATCCTTCTTTTTTCCATTCGTGTGCGTTCTCTTTTTGTTTTGCTTGCCTGCCTTCTCATCTTCGTCATCTTTAGGAAATGGAAACATATCGTTTCAATGCTTAGTAAATCACAATCTCTGTAGCTAAGTAAGCAATATACAATGTTTGGTAGTTTATACGCGTTTCTGTGTGTACGTTTGTGTACAAGTGTTTGTATATGTATGAAATGTTGTGGGTGTGATTTAGTCTACAAGAATATGGAATTAGTTATAATTAAAGAAGGGCAAAAAAGTGTTCAGTTGTCATTAGTTCTTTTTAACCTATCGTAACCGGGTTTAAGACAAGATCTTTAAACTATTATGCTTTGCTTTTTATTGAAAAATGAAAACGTAATTAAAACAAATGAATACCTTTAATTTCGTTCAAACCATACTTGAGTATTTAAGATAACCATACTGAGATGAGCATTTAAAATAAATTAAATTGGGAAACTTCGGAAACTTATATTGGGGCTATACACCAACATTGCCCTGAAAGTGGGACGGACATTTATAGGGAGATAATATCGAACCACGACAATGAAATCCTCTTAAACGTCTAAAACCCTATATTAATTAATTATCGGCACATCCATTGGGAAATGAGCCTAGCAAGTTTAAAATATTGGTGGACTTTTTACACAGGGCAAACCATAGAACCCGATATGGGTCTATATATTAGGTTGGGGAAAAATAAATCCATTATTTTTGTATGGACTATAGGACTTTATTTAACATGCTTCGGAATGTCCGATTTGGGACAAATATGCACCGTTTTTTATACCCTTCACCACACTGTGGTACAGGGTATTATGTCTTTGTGCATATGTTTGTAACAGGCAAAAATAATCGAGATAGATCCATGGTTCCTTTTGAGAATATGCATAGAATCACTTTCTGAGTCGATTTATGCATGTCAGACAGACGTCTGTGCATGTTAAATTGTAAACAAAGTACAGGTCGCATTTATGGTTCAAATTGGATAATATTTGGCACAGCCCATTCGTTTGACCCAAGGACGAACCCTATTGAAATTGGGAAAAATCGGTTCAGATTTAGATATAGCTCCCATATATATTTTCGTCCGATTTAAGGTAAATGGTGTACCAAAGTCCCTATATATCTTTCGATTTGGACGAAATTTGGCATAACGTGCTGAATTGAGCCTAGAGTGATGTCTGCCAAGTTTCAAGAAAATCGGTCCAGATTTAGATATAGCTCCCTTATATAGTTTCGTCCGAAGTCCCTATATATCTTTCGATTTGCACGAAATTTAGCATAGCGTATTGAATTTAGTCCAGACTGATGTGTGCCAAGTTTCGTGAAAATCGGTTGAGGTTTAGATATAGCTCCCTTATATTATAGATTGATTTTAAGTAATTGACGCACAAGAATCAATATATGGCTGATAGGAACAAAACGTACTGAAATTAGTATAACCTAATCATCCTAATAACCTATTTCATCCAATTTCATGTTAATGGTCCTGTTTAATATACCCATAGTGGTGAAGGAAACGAGATAGACCAATGGTTCCTTTCGAGAATATGAATAGAATCACTTTCTAAGTCGATGTATGCATGTCCGGGTGCAAAGTTTTATTAAAATCAGATTTAGATATGGGTCCCATATATAGTTTCGTCCGATTTTAAGTAAATGGGTGCACCCAAAGTTAGGCAGATTGACCCAAAATTTTGTACAACTTTCTGAAGTTAGTATGTGTCAAGTTTTATTGAAATCGGTTCAGATTTAGATATAGTTCCCATATATATTTTCGTCTGATTTTAAGAAAATGGTTCACCATATATTCAAAGTTAGGACGATTAGCACAGATTTTTGCACAACTTTTTGAAGTTAGTGTAGCTTTACGCATGCCAAGTTATGTTGGAATCGGTTGAGAGTTAGGTATATCTCTCATATATAGTTTCGTCCGATTTGAAGTAAATATTTCACCAAGGACCCAAAGTTATGCTGATTGACACAAAATTTTGCACACCGTACTGAAGTTATTATATCCTAACGTGTATCGAGTTTTGTTAAAATCGGTTCAGATTTGGATACAGCTCCCATATATAGTTTTGTCCGATTTTAGGTAAACTCGCCAAACTCGCAATTTTTGTCCGCCACCGCTAAAATTCTGCACAGCGTACTGAATTAGGTCTAGATTGATGTATAAGAAGTTTAGTGGAAATATGTTCAGATTTAAATATGGCTCCCATATGTTGTTCGTCCAATTTTAGGTAAATTGTGCACCAAACTCGCAAAATTTTTCCGATTGAGACAAAATTTGGCATAGATTAGGTCCAAAGACCCCTAACTTATACGGAATTTACATTAGAACTTTTTACCGGTTTAACCTACTTTATGAGGATTTATTTGGCATACATTTAAAGAAATTGGCAATTTAAACCCACTGGGTTAACCAAAGCCGGTACAATGTAAACGTACTCTTAGGCCGAGTTTCAAATTTGTTTCAAATTTTGACAGTTTCCATTTATGTTTTCGTCCGATTTTAAAGAAATGGAGCACCAAACTCCAACTCTAACCCCAACCCACATATCTAAACCATAGTGAAGTGGAATTTCCTACACGATGCATTTTATAATTTATTTCATATTCGCCAGCTGGGTACGCGAGAGTGTGTGGGTGGTTATTTTATATTCATCCCACAACTTCACTCTGAAATACCAGCATAAATATTTAGTTGAGATTGAAGTTGACATATCTTTGAGTACTTCATCCGCAATTTTCTAGACTCTTTGATATGCATGTAGAAGTAGTGAAGACAAAAAAAAAAGAAAAAAATAAATAAAAAAAAATTAAATGTAGTCACGTAATTTTTGATACTAGCAAAATCATAGCAGTAAAAAATATAAAAACGACAGAAAATTAGACAAATTAAATATTGAATAAGTTTTTTTATACAGTCCACCACATGATGGATGATATTAGTACTAAAAGAACCATTTTTCGCAATTGTAGTCTCAATATTCTGAATTCTATGCCAAATTGTCTAAACATAATTACCAATTTAATAACAAAAATTCCACTGATAAGATTAAACACTTAAATGACTTGTAACAAAAAAATATATTGCCTCGAAACAACGACCTCTTGCGTTTTATTTCTACACTTTGATTTCTTTTACCTTTTTTGGAACATTAACCCTGCATCGCCCTCCAGGCAAAGAATTTCAAAGTAGCGTCTGCGTTTGTTTAGCAGTCACACAAATTTCCGGTCTTAGCCTTTTATAGTTTGACATTAGTTAAAAATGCGCACTTTATGCCATTAGCACTTATGTTAGGAAATTTAACTCGACTGCAGTTAAAACGTGCTTAGCTTAAGGAACTAACAGCTTCTTGTTGGCACATCAATGTCGTTTGGTTGATTTCTTTGTTTTTTTGCGTTTTTCTATTTTATTTTTTTTCTGTTTTAAAATTGTGCAATGAACACATATGGGAATATTTTTCCCGTTTGTACGTTTTTGGCTACTGCCAAATTCCTTCGGAGAAGAAAATTCCCTGGAAACATTTAAATTTAATGTGTTTGCTATGTAGAAGTCGTCGGACAAAGAAAAGAAAGAGGTTATCGTGAAATTCAGTTTGTATGTGCCAGTGTGGTTGTAGTTTTAGTGTGTGTGTGACAAAAAGACTTTGTTCTCATGATGATGACAATGAGTAAAATGTATTATATATATTTTTTGTCTTTTTGTGGCGTTAAGTGATGAACCGCTACCAAAACGTGGACAGTGTGTGTTAACAGCACACTTGGAAAATGTTATTCCACCAATGTATGCTGCAATGAATTTATTGTTTAACCTGATATTTATGTTTGGAAATCTTGCGATCGGCGAGTGTAACCAGTTCAAGGGGGACAGCGACATAATCCTTCATAAAAGGGAGCATCCCTGAGAGACTCTAAGCAGGAGCACCAATGTCACAAATAATCCAGATAAAGCGTCTTCCGATTGGAAGTGCTTAGGATCGACGTATATAAGTTATATTCAAGGGGTACACCGACAAAATCCTACATACAAACAAAACTAATGATACAGTCTAAACTGGAGCCCAAATGCCCCAAGTAATCCAGATAAAGCCTCATCAAATTGGAACAGCTACATAACCTCCAATGGATGCATTTTAATTTTAATTATGGATACATTTTAATTTTGACCAGAACCATGTGTTGTACATCATGCCTTTTTTTTGGGTGAGAGCTATCATTGGAATTGAGTGATATCAGAGGAAAAATTCTAGCGAAGTATCCTTAATTAGTTTGGTGAACTGCTTTACTCAGGGCTCCAAATATTAAGCACGGATGTTGTTCCCATTATTGAAGGTTATTATTTAAAGTGTGCCATTATACTAGCAGTAAGGAATCAGTTAACCGTAGCATTCATAGCTTGTTGAACTGAATTATAAAGGTTATAAGTTATAGAGGGCGGATGTTGGTACCATAACTGGTACCATAGGTAAAAAAGTTCGGTCAATACTTAACGGGTCAAATATACCCAGACTTTTGTGTGAAAAAAAATTTGCATTATATGTCATATATACTCCTGAAGGACATAATCCGGAGAAGCTGTTAGTATATCCAAGAGTGGATGGCCTTTAAATTGATACCAAGTATATTGGTCTATGTCCTCGGATGACTCCCTCATTATTACCTTTATATATCCTATATCGTATTTAATCCTCTACAATTTTCCTGTCGGATATTGGTTTGGATTTTTTATTTATTTTTTTTTAATCACATCTGCATTTGCCAATTGCCTTCAGGCCAGCTAATCCCTATCGCTCTGTAACTCACTAACTATAGACTCTGTATAACTCTGTTACTATAGTATTTTGTCTCCTTCGAAATAGGGAATCGGACTTCAATTTCCTATTAAAAATCTTTAATAGTTGAAATGCTTTAATAGTAGAAAGTAAATACTTCGAATCCCTACGGAACATGAAGTGGTATTAGCTCAAAGGAACCAAACAATTGGCCTAAAGTTCGGCCGTAGAGCAAATTCTTTATTCGGCAGGGACATTTATATATGGGGATGATGAATATGGCTTGGAGAAAAGAATAGAGAATTCTCGACCCGCAGACCAAAATACTGGGCTAGGAACTTCAACATATTGAAAATCAAGCAGGACCTTGTACAGGCCATATCGACAATATCATGGGTTATATAGTCTATATTCAGACCAATTGTTCTTTATATACTCCTGTGGTTTCTATAAAGACCTATGGATTCTGTGCAGACCTGTGGTGTCCATTAGTCCTTTATACAGACCAATTGGTCTTTAAGTAGACCTGTGGTCTCTCTGCAGACCTATTGATCTCTATAAATACAATTGTTAGGAAAGCATTTGTATAAATTCAATTGAAAATTCATGAGCTATAATTCAGAAATGAAACCCTAATAACTGGGGAACCCCTAAACTCGAACGATATCGTTATATGGGGTATATAACAAACCGTAGTGTAGCCGAGAAGAGCAATGTACATGTATAAGATCAAGACTCCAGACAGGTATCTATGTCGGTACTTTATGGAGAATCCGTGTAATATTTCGAGTTGCTATTAATATACACTTCACCCCCTGACTGAGGCTATACAAATAGTCACTCAAAGTAATTTCCATTTTAAAATGTCAAGTCTCCAATTCTATGACAAAATACTGTTCTAATTCACACGATAGCAAAATTTTATAAACTACTACAACTCATTGTAGAATATTTAAGTATGTTCGGCTAACGGCTGTATGTGCATGTAAAATAAAGTAAAATCTTTGGTATTAGTAGTTAAGCTTGTGTAATATGTTGCAGGAGTAAAGAGAGACACCAAAAGCAGTAGCTGGAGCAGTATCATCATCATCAGCCGGCATCAAACAAGAAGAGAAAAAACCTTGAAGTCGTAGACAAACCAGCTGATTTTAGCTGGTAGTTGTGTATGAATGTATGTGTATCCCTTACAACTACCCTGGTAGAATAGAATATTTGCAGGTACGTTAGAGCATGTTTTCAAAACTGATGTCAGGATTTAAGTCCAACAATCATCCACTAACGTTTGTCCTGCATACTCATTCTAAACAGACACCTGACAGCACACACTTACACACCTAAACATATTACCAATATGTATGCTACTATCATTCTCCAGCTTCTTCTTCGTCGTCTTCCTCAAACATGGTGACTTTAAAGATCTTGTTATAGTTTTACAACAAAGAAGAACAAAGAAAAGCTTTCTCCCTCCCCATTGTAAGATATTCACTTAGACACGATTACACATTCAACAACACGTACACAGTACAGAGTACTGTAGTTCCGTTGTAAGTACTATTCTCAATATTTATGTTGATTTGTGTGCAGATGTACATGTGCAAAAAAAGTGTATTAAGCCATACATCCAGGTATAGGTTGATATACTGTACAGGTAGTGTAGCCTGTAAGTTCATCATTAAATATTCCTAAATATGTAGTGTTGTGTAGAGTCCATTATGAAAATTGAGGAGATACAGAGAAAGAGAGATGGAAGTGCTTTTTGATGGATTATGCACTTAATATTATTTGATATGTTATAATACACTAGTTGGGAAGATATGATAATATCATGTGCAATTTAATAGATTTACTTAACTAAGAAAATAAAGGAGATATTTTTACAAAGTTCGTCTGGGGGGAATTTTTCCACATATTTTATAATAAGGGATATATGCAAATAATTATTGGAATACATGAAAATAATTATTGAAACCTATTTTAAGATATAGAAAAATATATTTAACAAAGCCTGTCTTTTAAAATAAGGACAATTTTTCAATTGTCATAATTAAGAAAATGCGAATATATATATATATATATTTTTTTTTTGTAAAAATTATTTTATGATGTACCTAAACCAATTCTTGAAACATATTTTTCCATTCCGATAGAGACACAATTCAACAACATCTTCTGGCGCCTTAAATCGTCGACTACTCACTTTTTCTTCATGTGCGGACAGGATGACTCATAAATTTCACAATTTGGTAAAAAAAACTCCTGATTTGAGGCAAGACTTCTAGTAAACACTTTTTCGAGTCAGAATTGACCTCCAACATTATTCAATCGAAACAGAAACAGGTCACCATTTTCTTCAAAGAGCTTTTTTCACGAAAAACTTTCCTTGGATCGAGCACACTTCCAAACCTCCACACGGTCGATTGCTGTCTCGTTTCGGGATCATATGCGTTGATCCCTAAGCCAACTTTGAGCTAGTTTTTAAATGTTTTTGGAATCTTTCTTACGGTCAGGTCTTTATATAATATGGATGAAATGACCCAGGATTTTTCCATATCGCGGTATGTCGCATAACTGTATTGAGAAACTTTTAACTTTCCTACTAGCATATCCGTTGGTACCTAAGTGTTGCCTAGGCCAGAATAAATGTAAAATGTTGGTTCCACGTTATAGGGTAGCCACCATTCGGTATTTTGCAACATACGCCTATCGACAGGCTTTAATTTGGCGTTTTTTGGGGGTTAAAAAATTGTCCTTTCAGAATTGTGCGGACTTTTATAGTGTAAAACGTCAATGCAAAAAATGTCCAATATAGGTTCATAAAAAGGTTTTGTCTCCTTTTCGTTATTTTGCCAAGACAATTTTCAATATCTGTAATTAAGAAATCCGTATTTTTTGGGGCTCAAAAGCCTCACATCGATATTTTAAAGGTTGATGGCGCACTTTCGACCAGAACATTTAATTTTTGTTAAATAAAACAAGTCCGGCTTAGGACCTTCGGTGTGTTGAAGTCTCTAGCCATCTTTTCCAACCTGAGTGTTATATTTAATATTCTTAGAACTTTAACAAGCTACCAGAAGGCAATTACAAAGCCCTGTATGGAGGACCCGACCGATTTATGAAAGTTAGAATGCAATTAATCTGTTTGAAGAACTTAAATCGAGATAGAATTTTATTATGAACAAGAATATTAGGCTGTGGAAAAAGAAATCCATTACTTTTATATGAACCAGAGGACTTTATTTAACATGCTTCGGAATGTCCCATTTGGCCAAATATGCAGCGTTTTGTTGTATGATTTGTTTTCATTTTAAAGGTAACTTCATAATGCCATCCTCATAGAAGTCCTGCTCTCTATTTGCAAAAAAAAAAAAACTATATAGTAGTCAATTTTCACAATCCTCCCTAGATACAAATTTCATATCTTTAAAGAAAGTGGTTTAAAACTTTGTATGGTCTATTGTTAGCTCCTGGGCGATGTTACGACTGGTAACATGCCGGTCAACATTTATCGATTTTATCGACATTTTCGCAGCTGTGCGAGGTGCATCTTTAAAATCAAAAATTCCTAAACGGAATCTACGAAACCAAAAATACACATAATTGCCTATTACAGTATCGGAACCATAAACACCATTCACAATTTTTGCCGCTTGGCTTGCATTTTCGCCTTTGTCAAAGAAAAACCTTAATATGTACCCAAATTTTTCTCTGTTCACTTCTATTTTTAACACCCTGTAACTCACAACTGAATGCACCAAGCAAATACTGCAAAATATTTCTTTTACTACTAAATCGGAAATTGTTTTATCGAAGTCAAGTGCCAACGAAACGAACTTCTCATTTGGGTATAAACGGTTTTTTCTAAAGAAGCAATAAATAGCTTCAGGGGAGAATATCCCAACAAAAACCTAATGGAACTGATGAGGATCAGTGGCGAGATCCGAAACTATAGTCTTCCCTGCCTTACCCCTCGGCGGACAACGCCATACATTCCCCACTAATAAATATTTGTTTTTATAAAAACAACAAACTGGGATTTAGCCTGACTACTTTGCAATAAACAAAATACAAATGGTATCCCAAATAACCCGCCAACACTACTGAAATTCAAACAAATTAGTTTTGAGTTTTGAAATTTTTTTAAAAGAGCCTAAAATTTTTTTCAAGCAGTAGAATTACGTCACTTTTTAAGAGCTCTATATCTCAGTACTTATTCAATAGATATACAAACTTTATGACTGTCCTCTGATACTTAATTATAAAAACTAATACCAAAAACGTACGAGTATTAATTTGACAAATGTGCTTTGGTATAGCCTTGATTACAATGTGCTACAAAATAACAAAAAAAAAAAAAAAAAAAAAAAAATCAGGGGTTCTAATGTACCAATTCTGTTTACTTGTAGTCCCTGGACTACGAAAATACCTTTAGTTTTTCTGGTTCACTTCGAAAATTAATTTTATAATGGTAAATATAGAGAAAAGCGTGGTTTCATGGATTTTCAATTTGAAACTTGAATACCTTATTTACTTTTTAACAGATTTATATTATTCTTTACTTTAAAACGGATTTATAATATTCTTTTTTTCTTTCGAAGAGTACAATTTTTCCTTTCAAACAAGATATATATTTGGTAAATCGGTTGAGGATTGGCTGAGTTACAGCGGATGAAACGTGAAAAAAAATACGCATAAAATGACAAAATTTATTTTTCTTCGGACTGTACGATGAATTTATGATATCAAGCCATATAAGTTTTATTATATTACGGGAAAGAAAATTAAATTAGCTTTCGAAAATGATCAAAATCAATATTTCCTTTAGAGAATATGCATAGCATCAATACATAAATGTGTATCTTGTTTGAAAGGAAAAGTTGTACTCTTCGAAAGGAAAAAAGAATATTATAAATCCGTTTTAAAGTAAATAAGTTATTCAAATTTCAAATTGAAAATCCATGAAACCACGTTTTTCTCTATATTTACCGTTATAAAATTAATTTTCGAAGTGACCCAGAAAAACCAAAGGTATTTTCGTGGTCCAGGGACTCCAACTAAACAGAATTGGTACATTAGAACCCCTGAAAAAATTTCGTGTCGCACAGTGTTATCATTGCTACCAGTCTGATTGGAATTCACATCCTAGCATACGATTAAAAAAATTATTTTTAAAAATAAGGGCGTAGATTTTTTTAAAATATTTTTAAAGACCCAACAATAATTTATAGACGCACCATTGTTATATTACGTACTTACATTTTATAAAATACTATTCAAGACCCAAAATATGTGTAATAGGTCCAGCAAGGGGGTATATGTTTTAACAAATATTTTTTGTAAAGACTATTTTTTAAGGCCCAACAAAGCCGTAGATTTCTTGTATACAATTAATATTTTTTTTAATGTTGGTTTTTTGAAGCTAGAAGATTATTTGATGCTAATACCAACACTACCAATAATTCAACATGGCATACCCCCATATAAAAGAACCGCACATTTTAAGTATTTTGAATGCCCACCTCATTGTAGAGAGCATAAAAAATCGTTCTAACTTACTTGATTTCATTAGAAATAATTTTGAAAATAACCCATTACTAAATGTGTTAAATGACAATAAAAGTACAACATTAGCTCCTCTAATCGATTCTAGTGGTCATAGAATTTCATTGATTATCCAACGAAAAAAATACCATTCGTTTTTTTATTCCATACGCACATCCTTCGGTGTGTGTCTGGATGTTTAAATGTGTAATACCCATTGTATGCACAGAAAGGTTCTGCGTTATTGCTTTTCATATGAATTTCATTGCTTCGAAATTGATGGCAATTAAGATAAAGTTTCGTTTCCAATTTTCTTTGTTTGCCGCTGATGCCATTGTTGATGATGATGATGATCATGTTTTCATTGTATCAACAATGGTGAAGACGTCGATGAACATTGAGATATTGTCGTTTACCGATAGATTGTGTCAAAATAACAATAGCTGGCTTATTTTTACATGCAACAACAACGAAAATACCCATCGATTGTCAGCTGAGCAGGAGATAAATACCAAGTTGTTTAATGATTGTATAAACAGCAGTTGGAATGCCATTATTTTCCAATGATTTCCATTCGAAAATATATATTCTCGTATACGCCATTCTTAACTGGCAATTATTTGAACCACTATACAACAATAGATTAACATCATTATTGACAACGATTTTCTGGCACATTTAAGCTTTTGTTAACGGCTACAATAAACAACAGTTTAAAATTGGCGGTAGGGGGTTTTTTACGTCTAAATGGCTTTAAAATTGTCTATGTAAATACCATCCCGTTACTTGAATTTTCAGAACATTTTTTTCAATTTTTTAAAAAGTAGTCTGGGAACATATTTTCATATCTATATTTTTATAAAACCTTCGTTAAATTAATTACAACACCGAATTTCTTATTCTTGTCGTAACTTTCTTAGATTTACGAAACCCAAGATTTTTAATGAACCAATATTTTTTAATAAAATTATAAATCAAAAAATCCTTAACCACAGATTACAATTTAAGTGCCCTGTTTTCCTTTATCAATTTCAACAACACCAAAACCGCTATTTAATTTCATCAATCTCCACTTCCAACGTACCTTAGATTTGTTTATTTTAACATTCCACAAATTTCATTTCATTTTGAACGCTTCATTAATTTTATATCCTATAACAACAATGCAAAAAATAACGATAAAAACATAAAACTGGGCCAAATTTATAACAAAGAAATAAAAAAAAATATATATTGAATAAAAAAGCGTTACAAAGAACAGTACATTACAAGGATACGACTCATCCCTATCATTACACGATGATATTTTTTTCCTCTTCCGTAAAGAAATAAATCTTAAGAAATGGTCAACAACAAATCAAAAACAGAACTAAAAAAATGATAAAAGTAATATCGTATGCCCACATAAAAACCATAGTTGAAAAAGTAAATCTGTGAAATGGACAAAGTGAATGTTCGATTTGTTTTTTTTTTATAATTTGTTCTGTTTTTTTTTTTTTTAATGGAAAAAGAAAATATTGATCAATGTTTAAATTAAGTAAAGGGCAAAAGGGCTAAGACACAGTTGAGAAACATGGACTAAATGAATTAAACAAATGGCAAAATGAAGTTTGAAAGGACGAAATTAAGGTAATATCATTCTCAAAGAACATACGGTTCAACAACACTATTATTTGCAGCAACATATTGCACTTTAACTGCATGTAATTGTGGTCCAATCATAATACATTTTAGCATGAGGTTTAATTTTCATGGCATTTGTTGATGATTTCAGACTTTAAAGCAGTTGGGACAAAGTTAGTTTCAACTCCTTTTCACTGCATGAATCCCTACTTAACATATTTGATTTACCCACCATAAGTGGAGGTATATTAAACGTGTCATTTTGTTTGCAGCACCTACAAATATTTATCGACGGCCCCATAAAGTTAGTGAAGGAACTGACTCGGTACCGGTAACTATATTTGGCGATAGTCGTGCGGCTTGACTATCGATAAATATAGTTACCCAATCAGGGGAATAGCACTAAATATGGACCTAATATTTTATTTCGATACTTTCTGTCGGGATTTCTCTAAAAATTAAAAATATCGAAAATCTGGGCTTAACATAATATGAGGGCTATGCCCAACTCAGACGCATATCTACTATGGTTTTATACGGTTATATTTTAACAACCCCAACATTCGAAAGCATTGGGTTAACTATTTTAATATAAACAAGAAAAAAGCATCAAGATCGGCCAGTCTATTCTACCAGTAGATATAAGTAATTTTTCGGATTGAGATTTGTTACCAAATACTACTACAAAATACCAAATTACAGCGAGTTTGCGTTCAAAAACCCCAAAATAACGAAAATTGGGGGTACCGTTATATGGGGGTTACCAGAAAAAGTGGACCAATATTTTAATATTTAGCGGATACATTTGGTATCCAATAAGAACTCCAAGTACTAAATTACAGCCATTTCAGTCGAAAAATACGCTCAAAAGCCCAATAATACTGAAAATTGGGGGTACCGTTATATGGGGGCTACCACAAAAGTAGATCTATATTTATAATTTTTAGTGGAGAAACTTGGTACCCAATAAGAACCCAATATAGCAAATTTCAGCGAATTC
The DNA here is from genome assembly GCF_032173495.1 of Musca vetustissima. Lineage (NCBI taxonomy): Eukaryota > Metazoa > Arthropoda > Insecta > Diptera > Muscidae > Musca > Musca vetustissima. The sequence goes on along the minus strand of NW_026878788.1, from coordinate 205,671 downwards.
AGTTGAAAAAAAACTCTCAAGAACCCCAAAATATCGAAAAATGGGCTGTGCCAAATTTCATAATTCGGATCATAAATGCGAGCTTTGCCTAAACGTGGACCGATGCATAAATCGATATAACACATCTTCGAACTTGACCTGCCTGCAGACAAAAGAGTGTTTACAACTTTACTTTATAGGGTCGAAAATGATTATTTCGATGTGTTACAAATGGAAAAACAAAATAAATATACCCTCCATACTATGGTAGAGGGTACAAATGTAAAAGAATAAGTCCAACTTGGTTGGAAAACATATTTTAAATCCTCAAATTAACGAAATTAGAACTTATGACCAAATAGAGGCTGTGTGGCCAACACCCTACGAGTCATGACGGGATAATCTATAGAATAACTTCAATAAAGCATTTTTCCAAAAAAGTACTCCAAAAAATAATCCGAATAATAAGATCAAGGTACGTAATTTAATCCAATATTGTTCCACTTTTTACGGTAGGCTCCATATAAGTGTGCCTTCCAAATGTCGGTAGTTTGGGGAGTTGGACACTTTTTGCATCCGATTTTAATTTAATTTTGTATTTTGAACTTACATTGGGTAACACATCTTCATTATAGGTATATTTTTTACAAAGACACCATAAAAACGTACAATTTTCGTTATTAATTGACTGTACATTTGTTATCATTGGTTGACACCAGCTTTTACCTACCAAAAATTTACCATGGTACATGTACCATGTTACATCAGGCAAATCTGATACTTATTCAAAATCTACAATTTATGTGAAATGTATTAGTGTACAAAGATATTAGATTTTCTGGGCAAGAATCGCATAAAGGTGGAAAAAACATTCGAATATTGAAGTTTTGTTTTTGAAGACTTTATCTGAAATGTAATGGTCGACATTTTTCTAAATGTTATGGTTCGAATTCAAATTGACTGAAGATATGCCATGTCAAAAATAGCCTGCAATAAATATATAATCTGTTTTCTTCTTCATTAGAGAAAAATCATAACACCACAACTTAAAAATTTAACCTATGCCGATTCAGCAGTTCTGGGGTTTTCTTATACTCGCTAAGGGCTTTCATCACGAAAAGAGGGTTTTCACCCCTCAAATTCACAGTGCTATCATGACCGCGACTAAATCTCAGATCTCTGCTTGAATCATTACAAAATCGTTTTTTTAAGTTTTTCTTATTTGTCTTCAAATATAAGCAATTAAAAAATAATTGTATTCTTATCACACCTTCTAAAGATATCCACACCTAGACCATGTAAATTTCCTGGCAATTAGCAAAATAAATAAATATCCTTCCTGTCCCTTTGACACTTGAACTTAGATATGCTCAATTAACATCCTTGAAATTAAACCTTGTTGAAAAGGCAAAAATCTTCTCAAAACGGTAGACGTTCGTTAAAGTGGTCATCATTATAACGAACCCTTCTTTGATGGTAAATTGTCATCTGCAATAGTTTGCTAAATACCAACATTGCTTAGCATTCTCCCATTTTGCAAAAAAATAAATAATCAAGACAAATATCTCGCTATATTTTTTTTCTTTTGTCCACTGTCGTTAATGGCAAGATAATTATAACAACACTTAAATGCTGTGAAAATTTAATAATGACAAAACGAAACGTTCAAAAGGAAATACAAGAAAAGCGGAAACATAAGTCGCAGACGGATAAGGCAAAACATAAGAAGAAAAAACAATGACAACAAAACCTGTTGTATTAAGTATTTAATAACAAATTATGAAAATTAAAAGATAATATATTTTCTTTTCCTTTTTTCATTTAAAATTCAATCTATATATATGTGCAGACGTCGTACATATGAATGTTTTATAAACAACAACAATGGCAGAGCGTAGACACCATATTTTCCTCCATTTCCCTTTAATATGTTAGATAAGTCTCCGGTTTTTCCATTTTTTTGTTAGAAAGATGAGTAGTTAAATACGAGAAACTATTAGTAAAGCAGCTAAACTGTAAGGCAGAAACATTGCAAAAGAAGGGACCCTGAACAATTACTAAGGAGTTTCCTTCCGATTTGTGTTGGGATTTTTTAGTAACTCTGAATATATTGTGTCTAGCTACGCCATTGGCCAACGGCAAAAGAAGAAGGTAACAGCTTAAGTACTTTGGCTACTTTATATGTCGGGCGAAGCATGACACACTCTCGCGAGAGTAAGAGTATTCTCTCACACACATTCAACTGAACCAATTGAAAAACCATTGACACACACACAAAGGCAAGTGCGTAAAAGCTGGAATTGTTATTCTGCTTGGAACGCTTGCAATTTACACACGCAGTATGAACATAAAGTGCATGTTACAAAAAATACTTCCTTAAAAGCTGATAATTGTTGTTGCAATTTACATACGCAGTATGATGTGCAGAAATAACACCAGCCAGAAATGATAATGTCGGCTTTACGGAAAAAAAACAGTCAGTTAGTACAGTCAGGTAAGGAAAATTCCCAAAAATAATCTAAAAATTCCGCTGTGTAAATTAATTATGATAATTAATAATTTATTTATTGCATATTTTATATTTTACTGTCGGAGGTATGGATTTGTAAAGATTTTTTTTTTGGAGGACTCTGGGGACTGAATTTGTATGGAATGTTTTTTTCGGGGCAGACAGACGTGCATTTTTTATTTATTTCCGTCTGTCCATGATAAATTGTAAACAAAGTACAGGTCACATGTTTGATCCGAATACTTACGAAAATTGGCATAGGTCACTTTTTAAAGAAAACCCTTTTCGGTTCAGATTTTAAGTAGATATATATTATGTCCCATTTTTAAAAAATATTTATATCTTCGATTTGCACGAAATTTTGCACAGCCTAATGATTTAGGTATACAATGATGTGTGCTAAGTTTCCCGAAAATCATTATATAGCCCCCATATATATTTTCGCGTTTAATGTGAATGGTGTATCAAAGTCCCTATATATCTTTGGATTTGCATGAAATTTGGCATAGTGTACTGCATTGAGTCTAGAATGATGTGTGCAAAGTATCGTGAAAATCGTTTCAGCATTAGCTGCCATATCGACGTGGATTTTTAAATTCACTGAAATATTGGTAATCATCGGCCAATCCAAACCAAAGTTATAAGCAAAAATGTACTTAGCATGGCATTTTTAATGAAACTTGTTTTGAAAGCTTCTATCTGAAAAACTCATTTTCAAAGAATATTTGTTTCGAGCATTATATGTTTTCTGATTAAGGCGTGGATTTTTAACAAAGAATATATTGTTTCACGCATTATCTGAGGCGTGGATTTTTAAAGAATATTTTAAGGCCTGGACTATCTGAGGCCAGTTTTTTTTATTTTTTTTTTTTTGCAATACTCTCAGGTGCCAGTATTTTTTAAAGAATATTTAAGGCCTGGACTATCTGAGGCCAGTTTTTTCATTTTTTTATCTGAGGCCAGTTTTTTTCATTTTACTCTCAGAAGCCAGTATTTTTTAAAGAATATTTTTTGCAATACTATCTGAGGCAAGGATCTTTAATGATTTTTTTTTAATTTTAAAACTTATTTTAAATTTTATATTTGTTATTTTATCTTTTATATTTTGTATTTTATATTTAATATTTTGTTTCATATATTTGATATTTTAATTTTGATATTTTTTCGTTGGGAAGCAAATTTACTTTAAAAATACTTTCAATATTGGCCTAATTTTTAGGGTTTTCGTTGGGCACGTTTTTCTACCAAGCTGCCTCTGACATTTATTTTTTTATATTCGTCTGAGAATCTTAAAAACAGATATCTTCCAATTAGTTTGGTATTTTGGTTCTCATTGGGCGATTTTCCGCTGGACCCTAAAAATTGTCATTTTTGTCATCTACACTCCCAAGACCCATTCTCCAACCTGAGTGTCTATAGTTTGACATGTTCATTCCTCCCTAACTTTCTCTATACCAATACATCCTAGGTATTTCCCATTTCCTCCAATTGTTATACAAACTCCATTTTAAAGCAAATAAATGAGTACACAAAGGCAACAACGATACGTTGCGTTATTTTTTCTCCAAATATGCAGAAAAAAGTCACACATTCAAATGCGACTTATTCATTCATCCATATTTGCATATAGCTGAACACTGATAGAAAAAAACGCAAAAAATGAAGCAAAAATAAATACAAACAATATCACATACAAAATACTAATACGACAAAAAAGTGCGGAGGGAAATTATTTCTAAATGTTCTTTGTAGTTTTCCCGTTTATGTTTCTGCTGCTGCTACGACTACAACTTCTTCTCATATCTTGAGCCATGGTGGGAAAAAACTCCCTACACAAATGTATATTTTTGTCCGGAGTTTTATTTTTGTATATACATACATACATACATTAAAAATAACAATAACGAAGAAAAAACACCACAACCATCTGCAAAAATATACATAGTCCTTGCATTGAAACAATATCTACAACAGGAGCAGGGTAAAACTGCTGCACTCACACCCTCACTCAAAATATATAACAGTGCAGAAATGTTTTTTATAAAGAATGAATGACGACGGCGACGACAAAAATACAATAAAATAACTGGGGGCCATACGATAGAGAAGCCCGCACACACACAGGCACACTTGCCCGCACTCACTCACTAACTCACCAAAAAAGTAGGAATAGTCGTTGAAACGCATTTTCCGCTTCAGAAAAAAGGACTGGGTACTCCTTTTTTCTGAAGCGGAGAAGTCACAAATAAGAAAAACTTCAATGGAGCAAAACCGATGATAACTGAAGCATGGCCGGCCGTCATTGTGTGCCGCAAATAGAGGGCAACAACACTGCAGGCGAAACAAAGAAGAAGAAAAACGAAACAAAGTAGAAATTTAAATACAGAAAAAACATAGTAACAATAGAATAGTTATATTTTGTGTTGTTTATTTAATATAATAAATTGTAACAAAATGTTATTAAATATTCGTTGATTTTATGTGGCAGATTAAAAATTCATTTTGAAAATGATACATCTTCTTCTATTATTACTGGTTGAGTTTTGAAAGGATGACCACTTTGGTGTATAGTTTTCGGAGTAAATAAGAAAAGGCAGTTGTTGGTGGCAAATTCGTTTTGGTGATGAAAGCTCTTTGGGGGCCTATTACGAACCCCCATGTGAAGATTTTGATTTCTGACGTGATGATTTTTAAATTTTTTTTTTGGAGATGATGTCGCTCATTTTCAACAAGATTTTCTTATTAATGGCACAGAATTGTTCGCATTTTAAGATTTCATGTTGTGTAAAAAAATGCTGATGAATATTTCACACACTGATTGAGAAGCTGTAGAAGTTCCTCTGCAAAAAAGTGAAAACGCATTTTGTCCGAAATCGAATTTTTAATTAATGCCCATTTTGCAGTCAATGAGCGATATGTCTTTAGTAAAATCCAATGAGGAATATTTTTGTAAAACATATCCCCCTGTTATCTCGAATCCTTGAACGCCCTTTTCGTCCTTAATTTACTGAGCCGAAAACAAATAAAGATAAGACGATACTTATTGACCTCCAGATATTCCCAAAATAGGGTCCTCAAAAATAAAGAATCGACATTCATATGTTCCCATCATCCTTTTCCACCCTTACCCTTTGCTCGAAAGCCTTTATATTTATTTATACTAACAAAATTCGTATAAATTGTAGATTGTAAAGACCTTCCGCTTTAAATAAAAATATTCATAATAGTTAATACGCTTGGAAAATAAAATTCGACATATATTAACACATTTTGACAGAATCCCTCCCTTCAGAAAATTGTCACGACATTTACCAACCATTTAAATATTATTCGGTGAGTCCATACAGTTTTCGGAAATATTAGGTTGGAGAAACAGAAATCCATTAGGCCGGTCGTCAAAAATTTCGATAAAATCGGAGAAATGATCGAAGTTTGCGTAATATCGCACAGGAGCTAAAAATCGACCATAAATCTGTTTTTACCATTTACACAAGGCTGGATTAAAAAAAAGCTCGATGTTTTGGTTAACAGAAGAAAATAGGATGGATCGAATCTCCATCTGCGGAATGAGATAGACCCATTTCTTAAACGGATGGTGTTTAGCGATGAGAAATGGATCACATACAATAACCCTGTGCGAAAACGTTTGGTGAAGCACATTAAACGGTGGCCAAACCAGGTCTAACGGCCAAGAAGGCTTTGGTATGAATTTGGTGGGACTGGAAGAGGATTATTTATTATGAGTTGCTTACATATGGCCAAACGATAATTTTCCGATCTCTACTGTCAATAACTGGACGGTTTGAAGATAGCAATTGAAACAGGAGAGGTGTCTTGTTCTACTTCTATCCAGAAATTTTCAAGATAAGTTCATGTGTCTACATGGATGCCATTCGAAGGCCCCGCTTAATTTTCGGTACGTTGAGGTTCTCAGCCCATGTTTTCAACCTGAGTGTCTGTAATTTGATACATATTTTCCGCAAATAAACAACCTACTATCAAGTCATTTACAATCTCTCTTATTTATTTTTGTCGCATGGTGGTGGAACAATAATATCACAAGTGTTTCCGAACTTATAAAGATATTCTGGAAGACAAAGAAGATTATGCATCACAGTTGCGGAATAGTTAATAATCGAAGGAATGATTGGGGCAAACCATTATATTGTCTTGACTCATACGGGACGATTATTTTTAGTATATAAATTGGCAAATTGAGTCAAAAATCTAAGACGAACCACAATGCAAATGAAACAGCTGTCTAACAATCAAAAGGAGCGCCTTTGTGGAAAGTCGAATACGATTGATTAACAAAATTTTAGTAACAATTTGATAGATTTTAGACTCATTTTTATTAGAAATGTTATGAACGAAGCCTTCTTCACAGCTTTTCAACATCATAGTGGCCTTCGTTGGAGTTCAGCAAACATAAAATGTTTTCTAAAAATATATTTTGGACTGAAAGCATTGTAAAGGTAGGAAACAATCGACAGTCCTTTTATAGATAACCGTTCTTCTGGGACTTTTAGAAATTGTAGAAGTGCTCAATTTGTACCTGAAATCTGTAGTTCTAGTCATCATAAAGTCTTGTCTATAAATGTTTCTGTTTATTTTCAGTTTTTAACTTTAAAATACAAACAGCTCTATACCCTATATAACAGCTTCGCCTATTCGTCTATTGATTTCAATTTCGGGGTATTAGAACCAATCTTCCCTACACAAGAATGTACAGTATGGCAACAGAATAATTCATATAACAATGTCTCTATATCTAGATTTTCCAACAATACAATTTTATTCCACATATTCCAAACATCGCATTAAAATTATCGATTGACATTTTCATTTCAAAAATCTCATTATTTGGGGGTTAAAAAACTATAATATTTTTTGCTTATTTAAACAACACAAAATTTATTTCGTCTCTACACAATAACAACATCTCCATGAACTATAACAAACAACAAAAAACATTTTTAACATCATCTCTTGAGCGTTCGTTGTCCTTTTTCAAATGAGAAAAAAAACACTCCCACAAAACACATAGAGAACAGAAATATATTATAGAAACATTGTCGTTTACACCTTTACTTAGTCAGAACACTTTTCGTCATGCTTGTCAATTGCAAATGTCTGAAATGAAACGAACGAAGCAAAAAAAAAAAAAAACCTAAACGAAAAACATACAACATAAATGAAATAAAAACTAAGACCAAAGTAGATTTTGTGTTACATTTTCTTTCTTACATTAAGGCAGGCTCGGTAAGGTACGCAGCGAGGCAGAGACATTCATCGACAAGTGGGTTTTTGTGCAAATGAAAACATGCGGAAAAACTTTTTTGTTGCAATGTTTGTCATTGTGTTTGCATGTCTTTAGGTTAGTGTAAATATTTCATTACACATACTATACACATGAGACGGTGAATGACGACGGCATCATCAACATCAGACAGACCTCTAAAACTACGTGAAATGTATTTTACGTTAGCAGCATTTTGAGTGCAACCATTAACATGTCTCGTGTCTGAAATATATTTGGATATATTTTTGAATGGCATTATCGGTAGGAAGATTTATAATATTTATAAAATTTTTAAATATCGACAATATAGAACCGATAGGTTTTATTCGTCAATATACAAGTGACATGTAGCCTTCTAACAATAGAAGAACTCTACAAGGAATACTATGTATAGATGTATAGATCTATAATAGAACTTCAGATAGTGTTCTATATATAGAACGTTTTTATTGATGTACACAGCTGGCCTATAAAAAGACATATATCTGTATATGGTATATTCATGACTGTATATTAGGCCCATAAAAGGTATAAGGCACATAAGAGGTCTGCTATCTGTCGTGAACCAGTAAAAGATCTTCTGTCTACAGAAGATCTACAGGACACCCATTAAAATCTTATATTTGTAGTTGGCGTATATCAATTTGTAAATGTAATTAACTCAAGAACATTTACGTATAATAATTTAAAAAGAAGTTTGAAGCGCATTTTTACCACAAGAGTGGATCGTTTTTTATTCCATGTGGTATGCATAAAAGTTTTAAAAAAACTTTATACCAATCTGTACTTAATTGAGTGCGATATGCAAACATTTGTCCCAATCAAGCGAACATTGTGACTATGGGGGCTATGTCGAAACATCGACCTACATCAAAAATGTTATGCAAAAATGTAACTTACCTTTAAAATTCCAAATTATATCACCTATAAATTTGAAATATATGAAAAATGGAGCGGAATCAGAACATGGATTCATATCGGTTATACCCAGCAGCTATGTTTTCACTATACCAGAAGTTGGCTAAGACTTTCAACATTTCTAAAGTTGGGTGGTAGAATAGGATAGAGAAATTCGAAATACGAACCAGAGAAGACTAATCAACAAATGATAAAGTGAGCTCTCATACATCTGCTTGACCAGCGACCGGCCCAAATTTGAAGTCATCCGCCGTACAGCCTCCGTACAGCCCTGACTTGGTACGTAATGAATCATTTTTTTGCGCACATCATTAAAAAATACGATATGCGTATCCCGAAGAGCCCGTTGGATCGCATTGAAGGTATCACATTGGGAGCGGAAAATGTGTTTCGAATGAAAAATTTTATAAATCTAGTTGGATAATACTTCTATCGAGACATCAACAAGAGCTCTATCACCAGAAGGAGAGAGAATATGTCCATCAGATTGGTCATTTGTGAATGCTAAAATTCATTTTTTGTACTATATATATTTTCAAACTGATGTGAATATAATTATCCATTCATCTATCTACCGAAAATCGATAGAAGGCCTTTTATACGTTGACCTTTCTATCTTAACGATATCTCTATCAAAAGTCTATCAAAATATTGTGATACAAGAGATTCCCCAATATTGTAATCCAGATTCTTGAAGTGTTAAAGATTCCTAGAAAATCTTGGTCCAAAGAATTATGTAGACCACGTCTGCAAGAGGTCTCGATAGAATTAGACAAGAGGGAGAGAGAACCCGTAGTATATATTTTTGAGGGGTAAACACCTTTATTTATGTTCCTATGTGAAAATAATTTACCGTTTCGGGATTGTTGCCCTAGATGACCATCTATCAATAGGAAATCGATAGAAGTTTTTCTTTCTTAGCCCTACGATCAATAACCGGGTACATTTGTACCTTTTTTGAATAAAAATGCTGTAAAACTTTTAATAATGGAGATATTTGGATCAAATTTTGAGGAATCATTCTTGAGATATTTTCACACATAATCGAAGAAAAAATTATAAATATTTTCCATATATATACACATTGGGAGCGGAAAATGTGTTTCGAATGAAAAATTTTATAAATCTAGTTGGATAATACTTCTATCGAGACATCAACAAGAGCTCTATCACCAGAAGGAGAGAGAATATGTCCATCAGATTGGCCATTTGTGAATGCTAAAATTCATTTTTTGTACTATATCTATTTTCAAACTGATGTGAATATAATTATCCATTCATCTATCTACCGAAAATCGATAGAAGGCCTTTTATACGTTGACCTTTCTATCTTAACGATATCTCTATCAAAAGTCTATCAAAATATTGTGATACAAGAGATTCCTCAATATTGTAATCCAGATTCTTGAAGTGTTAAAGATTCCTAGAAAATCTTGGTCCAAAGAATTATGTAGACCACGTCTGCAAGAGGTCTCGATAGAATTAGACAAGAGGGAGAGAGAACCCGTAGTATATATTTTTGAGGGGTAAACACCTTTATTTATGTTCCTATGTGAAAATAATTTACCGTTTCGGGATTGTTGCCCTAGATGACCATCTATCAATAGGAAATCGATAGAAGTCTTTCTTTCTTAGCCCTACGATCAATAACCGGGTACATTTGTACCTTTTTTGAATAAAAATGCTGTAAAACTTTTAATAATGGAGATATTTGGATCAAATTTTGAGGAATCATTCTTGAGATATTTTCACACATAATCGAAGAAAAAATTATAAATATTTTCCATATATATAATTTTTACAAATTTTTTGAAGTTATTACCTACGTAGATCAATAACCGTGGTACATTTGTACCCTTCCAAAGATAGCTCTGTAACTCATTAAAAAATTGGACTATCGTGAGGTTTTTTGTTTTAAATTAGTCTATACGGATCTGATGTAGTTGTAGGAACTCAAAATTATATATACATTAAAATAATATATATTTAAATCCATGCTTAAATGATAATCTATCTAAAGTAATCATAGTAAATTCGTTATAGCTTGCGAATGGGTTAAGCTTTTTTTTTGTTATTTTTATTGGGATCTTATTTAGGTGTTCCCCAACACCTCTGCAAATTTTTGTGGCCCTAGAAAACATGGGGCCATCAGGGCGACTCGTGGAAGTCAGAAACTAACCTGGTTTTTCCTTGGTATACAGGGACGAAAACAATGATGGTATACAGGTATGGTATACAGGTATGATGGTATGCAGAGGGGTTGAGGAACACCTAAATAAGATCCCAATAAAAAAATAACTAAAACAGCTTAACCCATTCGAAAGCTATAACGAATTTACACTGATTGTTTTAGATAGATTATCATTTAAACATGGATTAAAATATATATTCTTTTAATGTATATATAATTTTTAGTTCCTACATATAGATCAGATCCGTATATACTAATTTAAAACAGTCTGATATTTTAATATATTACAGCGCTATCTTTGGATGGGTACAAATGTACCACGGTTATTGATCTACGTATACTTTTTTGGTTATTGACCGTAGGGTTAAAGGGATCTCTACAAAGTCCTATTTAAATACTGTAAGTCGAGGTATCCCTCAATTGGTAATCCAGATTCTTGGTGGGTAAAAAATTCTAGAAAATTTTCAAAATTGGTCCATAGTTTTATACAGACCCCAAATAATGGATTCTCCAGCATTTTTTGGTATTTTGGAGGTTATAACTATGTTTACCTCCAACTCTTGGGGATATAATAAACCATTTTGGCTAAGAAACATACCGACAGAAAGTACTCAATATGAATTGATTTTTAATATGTCCCATTAAAAGTATTTTGAATTTGGTGAGACCTGGTAACTGGAAATATTCCATATCCCATATTTTAGCATATTCTCCACACAAGGATCTGCCAGATTTTAGGTATTTTGATAACCTTCTTCATGGTGGATGATATAAAAAATCTGCTTAATCCATTAATTCCTACCGATGTTCACTATTTTGAACATTTCAGGCACGCTCAATTTTCAGGTATTGAGTCCCTAATCCATTCTGTGTATTTATATGGAGCTAGGCGCATTTTTATTGGGATTAATTTGGCATTCCGGTTTTTGGTGTGTAATTGATGCCCCGTTTTTCAAATAATGCCCATGTTTTGTCATATCTCTGATATAAATTTTCCGCCCATCTCGGTATATAAGATACTGAATAAATTTAGCCGTTGCCAATATTCTTGTCTGCAATTTGGTACCCGTTTTCAAAGATAAAAAACAATACTCCTGTACCCATGCTTTGACAAAGCTCCCATTAAAGGGATATTTCTTGATATTTTTAAAGCCAAATTGATTAAAAAGGCTATACAAAATTGGACGAGTCAAACTTAATGACATTTTAATTGTTTAGTATTATTTACAAAATACTTATTTATTTACAAAACACTTTCCAGCCGTAGTGGTTAATTTTGTCGTCCTAGCCCAACCGTTAAGCCTATCTTATTTTGTATAAATGTTTTTCTTTCTTCCAGTTACATTTACAAAATGCAATATTCAAAGACATTACTCTTTTTCTCCACACAAAAAAAAAAGAAAACTCCACTTTCCATTGTTGCTACAGCAACTTCTAACAGGGGGGCTAAAGCAAAATACAAAATGTAACCAAATGCTCTTAACAAAAAGTTCTACAAAAAATATAAGGACCAACAATACATTGCCATCGGCAATACGACAAGAACATGGCCAAGAACTTTTATGTTACACAGCAGCTACAGAAAAAAGAAGAAATAAATAAATGAAAAAACAGACTTCACTAAACCAAATTCTCTATATATACGTACTTCATTTCAATATGTACTATATATGGGAAATTACAAAATTCTTTTAAAATTCCATTAAAAAAATTTTGAAAATTTTTTTTGCGAGCACATTTATGATTTTTGGTACATAGGTTAAGAAAAATATGCTGATTCGAAATCTGTTCGCGTTCACAAACTCGGATGCTGCGCACAAAAGTTATAGCGGTTTTAAATCTTGTATTTCAAATATATATTAAATGGATTCCTATTCGTTGTAATTCGCGAATTTCTTCACAAATGCTTAAACACCATTGTTTTCTTTGCATACTAGTCAAATCACACTGAAATACGGTTTAATAGTCGCGAAAAACAAATAGAAACATGAAGATATCGGAAAATAAAATAAATTAATTTTTGAATTAAAACTATTTTTTTTTTTTGAATTTTCGATTTTTTTAGTATGGTTAAGAGGATACGGTTTTGCCTTAATCTTCTAAAATATACGACGCTTTCTTCTGCAAATTCTTTTAGATGATTGTTAAATATCGGCAGATTCATCTGATAAGAGTTTCGACGTCATTAATGGCTAAATATATTGCATTTACAATACATAAAAATGATCAATATTGAAAAGCTTGCAATTCGCGAATTAATTGAAATCAGTTGATGCGCATGCGATTTTCGTATAAACCGAATCAATGTCTTTCAATAATTATTAATTTTTCAATGTTTAATTTAGCGGTCAAAGTGTGCCACTCGATGCACTTTACTATGCAAAAACCCTAAAAATGGCTAAAAATCACGCAACGTGCATACGATTTTTATGCGCATCCGATTTTAGTAATCTCCTATGAAAATACGCAAAAGGACACCTATTTTAAAAGGATCGGTTAAGAACCGCGGATGTGCCTCCACAATCAATTTTGGATAAAATACGCATATTATTCGCGTATCGATGTATTTTTGACCTATTTCCACGCAGATTCGCGAATTTGACAATACAAGCATAAATGCATGTAAAATTAATTCGAAGAAAACCGCGATTATTTACGCGAATTTGTCAAAATAAGTTTTTGCAGTTTTTCCCACATTCAAGGTACCTATATCCGCCGTTTTAATGGGCGGAATTGAACATGGATGGGCTCATTAGATCCGGCACGTAAAAAAACTAAAATCACGCGGGGTTCCACGGAATTTGAATGGACTTTCTTAATTTTAGACTAAAAAAATATGTTTTTTATAAAAATTTACGCACTAAATTTTCGTCTTTGGAACCCAATTGCAAAGAAGCTACAGTGAGCACATTCATGAGATATACACTAAACGAAGCAGAATCACGAGTTCTACGATCCTATAATTAGTTTATTCTATTGTCTGGATGCGCATCCTAATTATAAGAAAAATTCAAAAAACACCGAAAATCCGGCTTCAAAATGTCAGCATCCATTTTGGGTGGATGCAGTGATTATATCGAAAAATCATACATTAGAACCATATTGTCCATGGGGTATTCTGCAACTTAGTCACTGATCACATGTGTGTGCGTTGTGTAGTTTAGCCACAAATCGGGAACGAACACAAAAAAACTCGTTGGCTTCAACACATTTTCACCCATTTTTTTACATTACCACCATCACAGCTTCCACGCAACTTATTATTTATTACCAATATTTCAAGATTTTGACAAGAACACTTCATTTTATAGAATTGAATTTAAATTATATGCAATATGTTCATATTTCGCGAGTTATAACCTTGCAAACCTCAGCTTCAAGGAATTTAAAAGATTTTTGTAATTTCCCATATACGCAACATATAAATGTTCCATATATACATTATACAATACTTAAAAACCAAAGTTTCAAGTTATTTTAACTCTAGCTCCTTTTTATTTTTATTTATTATATATTTTGTTGTTGTTCTGGCCCATTCGGTGTTCACCCGACAAGGGTTATGTTTTCAGTTCATCTTGACTCTTGTCTCAATTTGTGGTGTTGCGGGTCGGTGGGGAGTTTATTTTGTCGGCTATGTGTGTGGCATTTTTGGGCGTTTTGTTTTGAAGGGTTTCTTTTCGTTGATTGTATTTTTCAAAAAGTTTAACGACTTAAACTGTCTCTCATGAGACGGAGACAATGGAACTGAAATACCCCTTAAATAACCACAGGCAATAGCTGGCCAAAGAAACGAATGAAACAGACAGCCCCACCACCAAATGATTGAAATCGAATTTTACGATAAAATTGAATGGTGTACTGTTGTATTCCCGTTGTGTTTTTTCATCTTCTTTGTTTTGGCCTCTAGGAATAAAAAACGTGTAAGAAAATACATTTGAAAATAAAAAGAAGAAATATGTTATCAATTCAATCATGTGTAAAATGGAGATAGTTTTGAAGTTTTGTTTCCCTTCCATGTCATTTATTTAGTTGCCGGCGGCGTATGTTTAATTAAAGAATGTTTTTATGTCAATAATATAACTCATACGCCTTTAGGTCGCGTTTGTTTTGATTTACAGAAAATAAAAAAAACATCTTGATTAAATAAATGGAAAATGTAATATTTATATGTCGAACTCAAATTTTTTCTTTTTTATAAATTGACGATTTAGAGAAAAGGGTGAAATAATGCAGATATGCTTTTTAAAACGATGTAATGAATACATACCTAGCACTTTAGATGTCATTATAGACCTTAAGGGAAACATTGCAGAGTACATTGACCTCAGCCTTTCTAATATTTACAAATAGTGGTACTTGAACATCATAGCATTCCTTTTTTATGCCATACATACCATAAAAAAGCCTATATTAAATTAGCCAGTACCATAATATATGATCAGAATAAAATGGTAGACTTTGGCCACGTTTTTCACATGAATAGCTTGGTCTACGTTTTAATATAGTTCCAATAAAATGTTTCATTGTTCATTTTAAATTGTATTGGTATTTTTGCAGTTATTAAACATTTTGAGTTATTAAACAAATTACGGTATATTTTTGTTGAAAATTTCGTCCATCTAAACCTAATCTTTGCTTGTCGTTTTTATATTTATAATACTGTAATAATCGATTTAAATGCATATCATTTCAAAACTAAAAATATTGATAAATACGTGGAAACTGAATCAATTTAAGATGAAGGTCTGTCTTGATGGTGTGCGGTACCAAATGAACCATTACTTTTTGTAAAAAGTCCAAAATTGCGTAAATTTTTTACTGCAGGTGATACAATAGAACAGATCAAACACATTTTTACGAGCGCCTAGAAACAGTATACGACTTTCTGTTAGGAGATTTTAACGCAAAAATCAGTAGGGAAATATTTTTGGTCCCACCGTCGGGAAATTTAGCCTCCATGAAGGCATGAGGTTGATTGCCTCTGCGGCAGCAACGGATTCAAGCATCTCGATATACACAAGGCCACCTGGATTTCTCCCGATCGAAAAACTAGAAATCAAATCGATCACGTTGTGATAGGCGGAAGGCATTCATCCAGTGTATTAGACATTCGATCGATCCGAGGAGCGTATATCTATTCGGACTACTACCTTGTAGCAGCCAAGGTTCGCACTCGTCTTAACGTAGCAGCAAAGTTGCGATCTAATGTATTACGGAAACTCGACGACCAACATCAATAAAGTCATGATACGAACACGAGTGTCGTAATGCTACTGATGTGAAAAACGCAGCGTATAGGGCAACCCTGAAGACAGTAGCAATACGAGAGAGGAGAAACATATTTGCAGAATAAAGAAAGAACAAGAAAAACGAAAGCGTGAACAAATCGAGATGTACAGGAGTCAGAACGAAGTTCGGAAATTTTAACAAGAGTAAAATATCTAACCGAAGGCTTTGGTGCAGACACATCGTTCTGTAGAGATGAAGATGGAAACCTGGTGACAGTTACAGGCAACGCGTTGAGGATCTGGAAGGAACATTCTGAAAAGCTTCTGGTATCAAATAGTGTCGATGAAGAAGATACCCCAGAACCAAAAAGAGATGACGGTATAGAGTGTTTTCTATCTAGCCAAGATAAGGTCAGAGTAGTACTTAATCGGCTGAAGAGTAATACAGCTCTACTCAAGACTGGTGGTCAGATGCTGGTTGGGAGCGTGCATCAGCTGATTATTGCAATCCGGCTAGAGGAAACATGCAAGCAATTATTGGAACCATCCTGCGTCCCATGCACAAAAAAGTCAAGACGATATGAGACAACAATGGAGGTATAAGTCTTCTTCCCAGCGCATATAAAGTGCTATCCAGCGTGCTGTGTGATAGTCATTGACATTATTTGACCATACATTCATCACCATTGACTTTCATTGATTTTCACTCTGCGCCAGATCCTGAAAAAAACTCACGAAGAACACATCGACACATACCACCTATTCGTCGACTATAAAACCGCATCCGAAGCCCAATCCGTTTAGAGGTTTTTAAAGCCATATATACGTTCGGCATTCTTAACTTTAACTGGCATAAGGTCAGCAATTAAAGTCAATACCGAACTAGAACCCAGAAAAGGTGACGGTTTGCCACGTGACCTGTTTAAAATCTTACTGGAAAAGGTCATACGAAATAAAAATGTGAACAGAAATGACACTCTGTACACCAAACAACATAGTTACTCGCCGACGACATCGACATAATGGGCCGCATCCTGCGAGCGGTAACAGCCCCATTTGAATGAATTGAGGAGTCTGCTAAAGTGAGACTGGCAGTAAATGGCGAGAAGACCAAGCTGAAGATATGAACGCGCAAGACGTCCAGCAGACTCGGACCAACTGTGGAACTTGAAAACTACAGCTTCGAGGTAGTTAAGGATTTTATATACCTCGGTGCTGCCATAAACAAAACTAATAACATCTGCTTTGAAATCCGGAGGAGAATAGTGTTGGCCAACAGATGCTACTATGGTCTGAGTAAGCAACTCGAAAGCAAGGTCACCTCTCGTCAAACTCACACTCTACAAGACGCTGATATTACCCGTGCTGTTGTATGGATCTGAAGCATGGGTACTTGCACAAGCAGATGGGGCAGCTTCTGGAGTGTTTGAAAAAAGATTCTCCGGAAGATCTATGGACCGATCTGCGTCGACGGTGAATATCGTCCTCGAATGAACCATGAGCTATGCCATCTATTCTGGGCCATCGACATAGTCAGACGGATCGAGCTGCATCGACTCCGTTGGCTAGATCATGTTGTGAGAATGGATCCTCAAAGGCATATAAAACGAGCCAAGCAAGGTTCACACAGAAGGTGAAGGCCACGATTCCAATGGAAATATAACGTGGAACATGGTCATTCCAACTGGATGAAAAGAGCACAAGACCGACGCTCTTAGAAAATTTTATAAACTCGGCTTATGGAACAACCGTTCTGTAACAAGCCAGCTAAATAAGTAAGTAAGATATAGATACATTTTAGAAGGGAGATTTGATAGTGGGTATCAAATCTCTCTTCTACAAAGTACTAATTTAAGGGCAATTCGGTCAAAAAATTGTCCCAACTCCCAAAAATACCGAATAAAGGAGGCTATTTTCAAAAATAGACTGATATCGTGAGAGAGAGAGAGAGGAAGATTTGGTACCCAATCTAAACTAAAATCTCAAAGAATAATGGAGAATACCGTTATATGAACCGATGTATTATATTTTGAATATCAAACATCCTAAGATTAGCAGCAATGTGTGCATAAATTTTCAAAGCTCCATCCTGATTTCAACAGACGGAAAGACAGATCGACGGCCATACATAAATTAACATGGAATTTTATGTTGATCCAGAATATATATAATTCATGTGGTCTCCCATGAATATTTCGGGACCTTGCAAATGAAATGACAAATTTAATATACACTCCACCTTATGGTGGAGGTTATAAAAACATAGTTATGTTCGTTCGGGTCAAAATTTTTATACCCTAATTCAAGAGGTGAACATGTAAAATACTTAAAATTTATTGGGAAATCGAAATATGAAACTAGAGGCACTCAGGTTGGAAATTTGGACTAAGACCTCGAAGATATCGAAAATGCCTCTAGGCATTTGCATGAAGGCTATGTAGAAACATTGACTTGTATTAAACAGTTTATCCAAATTACATACCTTTGGCTGATATTAAGATTTTATTTGACTTGTATTAAACAGTTTATTCAAATTACATACCTTTGGCTGATATTAAGATTTTATTTCCATTTTTTATAAGTTCACAAGCACATATGATCCTCTATGGCAGATTTGAAAGTGGCTTAAAGCTGACATTTTGGACTGTAAATTAATAGTAATTTTTGGGTTTTGCTTTCAGGACCCAATGATCGAACGATATTTTTATGAGTAAAATATGATGAACAACATGTCTAACCCTTCTGCCATATTTTCCTCTCTTCCTCAATTCCGATCAATCAAATTCTATGATATTATATTTGCATTGTTATTCATTTTCCTCAAAATGTACATATCAAATATGCACATATATATAAAATAAAACTTTCTAATTTGTTGCATGTCAATATTATTCAATTAAATTTTCACTCTACTAACCTTCCGAAACAATACTGAACAAAAACTATGGCAATAACGATTACAAACAAACAAAAAAATGAAAAAAGAAAACTCCACTATTATTCGTTTCATTTGTTCTACATAACAATTAAACAATTCATTTTAATTGAAATCTATTCGGTAGCCTATCAAACCACAAAAAAGAAAATTATTTTCCAATTTTGATTGCAAACTAAAAGATTTAATTAAAATAAATTTCATTAATAAAAATTCCAATAGTTGTTGTTGTTGCTGCTGTTGTTCAAATGTGCAAATGACTGTATATGCGAAAACAGATTATTGGAATGCTCTTGTTGTTTGTGTACATTAGGATGGAGTGAGTTTAAATTAAAAATTAAATGTATTTTTCTATATAAAAAAAACCTGTTTTAATAAAATATAAATATATATATTTTTATAAAATATACCTATCGAAACATATTTTTTATTTATTATATATTTAAAACATAGTAAATTTTATTAATTTTATTTATTTTATTAATAAAAATTAATAAAAAACTCTCCAGACGTTATCACACACTCTAATGTAGTTAGAATGACATTTTTTCCTTCCTGCATTGAGTTAACCCAATAAAACTGCATGTTTTTCTTATTGCAAATTTTCAACAATTCGCACTACCCTTAGGCCGTGAAGTAAAAATCTCTAAATGTTTATAACACATGAATACGCACCAAACATTCATTCATTGACCCAAAAAATCGAACAGAATACGTTATATGTGTAATCCGTCCATCCTTCCTGCATTCCTTCCTTCCGACCGCTCTTTATTACGTATCACACAATACGCACACATCAAACAAACAAACAGCCAAAACGGAAGGGATCGTTATGCCTTTGGTAAGGATAACAGAAATAGAAAACAGAAAAATCTTTTCTAATTTGTTGAATCGCTTAAGAGAATTAATAGTTAATGCGATAAAAGCTAATCTCTTCTCAAAATGGCAACTAATAGTTTGTCTGCATATGTGTGTGTGCGTGTGCCTATGTACGTTTGTTGATGTTGTTACTTGATAAAATGTTTCATATTAATTCATTTAAGATCTTTGCAATAAAACTTTTCTTTGTAAATTGCAATATTGGCATTAAATCGAAGATGTTTCTATTCATTTCGTTTATATCAATAGAAGGCAAGAAAAGTTTAAGAACAAAGTTTTTTGTTTGTTACTAAGTACATATCAAAATACAAACATCAATGGGAATGTTGAGAGATATTTAAGGGACTTCGCACAACAATTCACAAAATGGCGGAACTTTGAAA
The DNA here is from genome assembly GCF_032173495.1 of Musca vetustissima. Classification (NCBI taxonomy): domain Eukaryota; kingdom Metazoa; phylum Arthropoda; class Insecta; order Diptera; family Muscidae; genus Musca; species Musca vetustissima. The sequence goes on along the minus strand of NW_026878788.1, from coordinate 185,347 downwards.
ATTTTTTTATGAAAAATCGCCTATTTTTACCACAAACTAAGTTAAAAAATAAGGAAGACCGTCACCGATTGGCTTTATCCTAGTTGATACGAGAGCTACACACTCCCAGAGAAACGTGTCAAAATTTGAAACCGATTGGATTATTAGTTTTTGAGTTATCGTGCCCGCCATTCGTTTTGAGAAAAACGTGTTTAAAGTTTGAGAAGCCCTTTAGCCGTCACTTGATGCTGACATAATAAATCGGCTATATCTTCAAGAGTTCTTGAGATTTTCACTTGAAATTTTGTAGGAACATTCTAGAATTAGAGTAGATTCGAATTAAATCAAAAAATTTTTTGACACCGAGAATTGGGGGGGTCCCTTTAATTTATGTGCAAATTTATATAATTGTATTAAAGATATAACATTATCTTGCACAAATACTCACTATCCACATAAGGACGTATCATGGTAAAATGAAGTATTTATTTTCCCATATCACATTCAAAGCAAAATCGTATTAAAGTAAGCAGTTCTTAAAGTATACGTGGAATTTGGGTTTTGAAAATTTGATTCGCTGTTTTGATTTAATAGGTCTACATTCATGGGATAAATAATTATGTTTAAAAAAATAAATTTATAAAACAAGGGCCGAAAGTCTTTTTTTCTATATATTGAAGGCAAGAGAGTCTAATAGATGAACTGAAGGCACCGAGTCCTTTACAATATGAACGTGCCAAATGCTAGACATTATTTATAGACGATCTAAAGTGTAATTAGTCGTTAAATACAACATGAAGACCAATGAGTCTTTACGTAATAGTATAAGGCCAGGATATTTTTTCGAAGAGCACGATCTAGACCGGCGACAACCAAAGAGTATTCATACACGCTCTGAAAAATATAAATTGTAAAAAAACATTTTACAAATGGGCTTATGATTAGTGGGCCGTTTTTATGAGAGGCGAATTATTAAGAAAAACTGTAAAATGTAAACTAATATATTTGCTTGGGGAAAAAAATCAATCATTTTTTCGCCTATGGCTATACTGATAGATTTCTCAAAAAGTACAGGTGTTAAAACTGGCCGGTCGTCGGAAATGCCGATAAAATCGGAGAAGTTATCGAAGTTGACCGACATGATAGGATTCGTAACATCGTCCAGGAGCTAAAAATCGACCATAACTGTTTTAAACCATTTACAGGAGCTAAAATCGACCATAAAACAGTTTTAAACCATTTATATTTAACGAGAAACGGCCAGTATTGGCAAACAGGAGGGTGTCGTATCCACTAGGAGAACGCTAGGCCACTCACATCTACCGTGACTCGGCAGAAACTTCGGGAGTTTGGTTGGAAAGTTTTAATGCATCCCCTATACAGTCCGGACTTATCATATTTTTCTTATTATCAATCGATTATCATATTTTTCTTGCATTGCAAAATTTCATTAATAATAAAAGATTGGTATCTTGGTAAGAGCGTGAAAATCGATTAATAGAGATTTTTGCAAATAGAAACCAGAACTTCTATGAGAACAAATCATACAACAAAACGGTGCATACCTGGCCCATTCCGAAGCATGTTTAATAAAGTCCTATAGTTCTTATAAAAATAATGGATTTTTTCCCTAAACTAACATTTCAAGTTAGGGGAAAAATCATAGGCTTTTCGGTGCACTATTTGCAAAAAATTGGGCGAAAATATATATGGGACCTATATCTAAATCTGAACCGATTTTTTTCTAAATCTGAAACGAATTTTACAAATTTTAACACACGTCTTTCTGGATTCCATTCAATATGCTAAACAAAATCCACCTCTGTAAATTTTTGTGTATATGGAACATTAGCCCTTCGTTGAATCGAATGAAATGGGAGCTATATTTTAATCTGAAACAATTTCAATAAACCTTCACACATCATTCTTGGCTCAATTGCATTCGCTATGCAAAATTTCGTACAAATCGAACAAACATAGTCTCTTTGGTGCTAAACAAAATCCACCTCTGTAAATTTTTGTGTATATGGAACATTAGCCCTTCGTTGAATCGAATGAAATGGGAGCTATATTTTAATCTGAAACAATTTCAATAAACCTTCACACATCATTCTTGGCTCAATTGCATTCGCTATGCAAAATTTCGTACAAATCGAACAAACATAGTCTCTTTGGTGCATAATTTACATCAAATCGGACGAATATATTTATGAAAGATATATCTAAATCTGAACCGATTTTAACAAAACTTAACCCGCAACATTTTAGACACAATTCAATACGCTATGCAAAATTGCGTCTTAATAGGAATATAAACACTGGGAGTTTAGTGCACCATTTATGTAAAATCGGACGAAAATATATGGTGAAATATATAAGTGACATTTCATCCAAATCGGATCATAAATGCGACCTGTAGCCTGGTGAAGGTTATAAATACGATCGTGGTGATTTCGGAGAAATATATAAGATCTTTACAGGCGCCGACTTTGCCAGAGGGTCCGATCTATGTTTACAACAGAGTAAATTTACAAATATATCAATAATGGAATACGAATTATTGTGCACCAAAATAAAGGGCCGTACAACAAATTCGAACCAATCGAACTTAAACCTTCTACCATGAGATAGATGCTAGACCATGTCTATATGTCGTTTTATTAGGAAGTTTGCTGCAACCGATGAAAACCGATTAATAGAGGTAGACAGATTTCCTACCCAATGGAAATTCAAAATACCGAATGGCAGCAAATTTGGTTGAAATACTCACTTAACTCCATTTCGGTAGACAGATTCTCTACCCAATGGAAATTCAAAATACCGAATTGCAGCGAATTTGGTTGAAAAACTCTCTTAACTCCATAGAACACCAAAAGTTGAAAAGGGAAAATATAATATTACTTCCCATTATTATTCGGCTATCTTGATGGACCAATCTTGATAATTTTTGGTAGACCCAATGAATTGATTCCGCAATTCAATTGAGCATGTATTAATCTTGCTGGAAAATACGTAGAATGACAATGGAAAAGTATCACTCTCATCCCACATCAATGAAGTTCGAAGTTTTTTAGCTCTAAGTTTTACTCATCGAAATATTTTTTTCCGCTACCCAAAAAAAAAATGTTAATTTCATATAACGGAAACTGAGTATCCAGTTTTTCACCAAATCTAGATAAAGTTTGAAGATTGACCCTAGCGATCCACTCTTATGTTACCTCCCCGCAAATTGATCAATATCATCGGGGCTTTAACTTGAGCGTGTTTCTTGTGGACAAACTAAAATATTTTATCTTAATACAATTTCAACATTTTTTATTAGGTTTTGTATATTAGGGTGGTTAAATATCAATTGGTTATTGAAAGATGTTGCCACGCGCCACTGGTGTCTCAATTTTTTTTTTTTTCAAGCAGTACATCATAACTTTATTACATCTGAATATTTATTAAATCAATTCAACTTTCAACAATATAATAACGTATATTCTTTTCTTTTCTTTTACAGGTAATTGCCACTAAAAAATTATGGACTTCAATTTAAAGCGGTAATGTGAAATCTGATTTTGTATTTTAATTTTAAAATATATATAATATCACCCTTTACACTGATTAGAGCCAAGTATGCCAATTTATACAGGCCTTGAACATAATTAGATTGTGTAGTTGCATTTTAAAAATGATTGGAATTTAATTAGAACAATTTGAAAAGTAATACGCACCTCCGTCATACTTCGAAACAAATAACTCTAAAAATATTCAATTAAAATGGTATTTTCTCAGCAAAATCCATCAATAAAAATATATAGAACAGTGAAGAGCCAAAAATCCCCTCGAAACTTAACAATGCTAACGAAACCAATTTGGGAACAAAATCGACAAAAAGTGATGTTTCCCCGTGAATGAGTATTTTCTCCTTTCTTCATCCCACATATGTATGTAGATGACTTACAGGCTTTGTGTGTAGTTAAAATTCTTTGTGTCAGAAAACATTTCGTTTTTTGTATTCCTCTTCTGGTTTTTTCGAAAACAAAAAACTGGAATATTTGCAATTAACATGTTTTGCTTCATGTGTGTGTCTATGTGTATGGATGTGTGTTACAAATATCATTTTTCTCATTTACCCTGTAACCACATTCGTATATTTTTTCCGTTAACGGGGTGAAAAAACCCAGTAACTGGGATACTATGAGCAGCAACCCATTGAATAAACACCATTCGAAGTAACAAAACAAGAACGCATGATAAACAGCGTCAAGCAAAAAAGCAAACCAAACAATACAATACACGCACATACACACGCTGGAAAATTCCACCAATATTGCCTCGCTAACTAACTCAGTGGCGAATTGACGACAAGTAGACTGTTTTACATTTCATGTGTAAAGATTTAATTTCAATTTCTATTTTCATCAAGTTTTTTGTTTCGTTTTTGTGGCCGTTGGTGTTGTTGTTGTTGCTGTTTGGCAATACATATTTGGCTGTTTCCCTTTGCCTCTGCTGCATGGATGATGTTGGCCACCATCATCATGGTTGCTATTGTAGGTTCTTCATGTGTGTGTGCGTGTGTGTGTGTGCCTTCCAGTTACCCGTTTAACCATCATTTGTTAGGCAATTGTTATGGTACTTTTTTCCAATGTTTCGTTGTTGTTTTGTCGTTGTCGTTTTTTTTTTATTTTGGTATTTTTCACATACACACATATGTACGTGTTCGGGCGTATGCCCCGCTTGTAAATACATACATCTACTAAGTTTGTCGTCGAATGCATGCATATACAAACTTGATTTGGTGCAACCAATCGACCCATAAACCCAGTTATAAACTTATGTGTACGTGTGTGTGTGTGGTTGTGTGTATGCCCGTATGCAAAGGCGTATTTAATGCAAAAACAAAGCAGCAACAACATCAGCAACGAACGAAAAAAATCAACATACTAACAAAGGCAACACCAACAAATTAGAGTAGTTGTGAAGAGCAAAAACAACAACGGCAGCAGCAACAATACCAAATCATAGAATAACTCAGGGATGTCAAAGTTTAATGGGACATTGTCGTAAAATGGAAGGGATGGATGGCTGGCTGGATGGATGGACGCATCAAGGAGTGAAAATTATTTTCCTCTTTAGTTTTTTTTTTCTGTTGCAGACAAAAGTTGGATATGTGGATGTTTTACATAGGAATGCTTTTAGAAGGCATATAAGAAAATTGAAAATAAGTGAAATTTATGAAAGTTATGTAATATTTTGTAATGGATATTATTAGTTTATGGGATGTGAAACTATCGAAATACGAAAGCTATATAGTAGCCATATAATGTTTAAATAAAAAATTGGGGACTACAGTAGGCGTGGATTTTTAAACAAATATCTTTTTGGGGGCTACAGTAGGCGTGGATTTTTAAACAAATATCTTTTTGGGGACTACAGTAGGCGTGGATTTTTAAAAAAATATTTTTGGGGGCTACCATAGACGTGGATTTTTCAACAAATATCTTTTTTGGGACTACAGTAGGCGTGGATTTATAACAAATATCTTTTTGGGGACTACAGTAGGCATGGATTTTTAAACAAATATCTTTTTGGGGACTACAGTAGGCGTGGATTTTTAAACAAATATCTTTTTGGGGACTACAGTAGGCATGGATTTTTAAACAAATATCTTTTTGGGGGCTACCGTAGGCGTGGATTTTTAAAGAAATATCTTTTTGGGGACTACAGTAGGCGTGGATTTTAAACAAATATTTTTGGGAACTACAGTAGGCGTGGATTTTTAAACAAATATCTTTTTGGGGACTACAGTAGGCGTGGATTTTTAAACAAATATATTTTTGAGGACTACAGTAGGCGTGGATTTTAAACAAATATTTTTGGGAACTGCAGTAGGCGTGGATTTTTAAACAAATATCTTTTTGGGGACTACAGTAGGCGTGGATTTTTAAACAAATATCTTTTTGAGGACTACAGTAGGCGTGGATTTTTAAGGAAATATCTTTTTGGGGACTACAGTAGGCGTGGATTTTTAAACAAATATCTTTTTGGGGGCTACCATAGGCCTGGATTTTTAAACAAATATCTTTCTGGGGACTACAGTGGGCGTGGATTTTTAAACAAATATTTTTTTGGGGACTACAGTAGGCATGGATTTTTAAACAAATAACAGCAGTAAGGAACATAGTAAAAGTCGAAAAGGGCCGACAATATTATATCCTTCACCTCTACACTTACAGACATCACATTTTTAAAGAAATTGACATCGAATTTTACGAACTAATATCTAAATCTGAAACGATTTTTCAATTTCAATAGGCCTTGTCCTTGCTTCTGACCAAAGAAGATCCCTATTGGTTTTTGTAATAATCAGTTAATATTTAGGGGATAAAATATACAAAAAACTTTAATTTTATCGGTTTTTTCTGGTCGCTCTATTGGACACAATTATGACACGAATATCACGAAAAAAAGGGAATCTGGACAAAGAATAAAAATTTTAATTTATTGCGTATTGATGAAGATCGGTTGGTCATTAGAAGGGGTGATCGGTCAATATTCCGAGGTCCAAATAAACCGGAACCTAAAGTGACCAAAGTTATTATTTTATTGCGTAAATATCCAACTCGGGAGAAGTAGAATCTCAGAAAATTAGATTTCCGTGGTAGTTGTGTAGGGTGGTGTATTATCGGCTCCGTCCGACTATGTTGCACCGCTATCGTTCCGATATATAATGTGAAATTTAGGTATCAATAGATGTCTTCATTATAGGAATATTTCTATCTACGTACTTTCATTGTAGGTCTCAGAAAATATTGCAATATAGTTGTATTTACAACTCCGCAGAGAATTGTGGAAAATCAACAAAATCTTAGAAAGGAATTTCGAGTATTATCTACTTTGTGTGATCAGAAATTGAGTTAGGTCGCATCGCCTTTTTTGTTATGTATTCTAGGGGTTTAATTTCGCTTTTTAATATTAAAGTACTTTTTAAAACGAATTTCAGTTGTAAACAAAAAATATTGAATATTGCAATAGTTTATCATACTACTAGAGGGTGATTGAAGTATTCCCTTAAGTGAATACTAATGCTAATTTGTAGTCTAATATTAAATATTACTAAAAATGTGTATCATAGCAAATGCTTCTTCCTAACGTTTCAATTACATGATATTTATTACATTGAAAATTAAATTCCAATTGGTATTTACTTACACACATGATATGAAACAACTATTCAACAATATTCATTTAATATATGACAGAGAGAAAAAACTGAAACGAATATATCCAACAACTATTCGAACTATGTATTTATTATTTGAAAAGTTGTTATTTTACGATATTGTTTTTATTGTTATTATTTCGTTTCGTTTTTTAATCTCTGTGATAGCTTTATTTGTATTTATAGGGATTTAAGTACTTTCATTCGTTCGATCGATCGATTTCAATACTATGCAGTAGTAATGAAAATTTCCATTGCATACACTCTTTATCTCTTATCCGCTTTGAAGTCAACTTTCACTTGTAACGTCCTTTTGCTCCCAAATGGCCAGCAGCAACAGCAATAGCAACACTAGTAATAACAACAACTACAACACTTGAATGTATGGCTCACATACAAATAAAAAGAGGTCATCGTGCCCCCTAAACATAGGGGCCTTTTAATGTGGCATTTATGGGGCGATTGGGTAAAGCAATTACGACTACTACCATTACAGAGCGCAATACACCAACAAAAAGGCTTACTTCCGTTTCAGTGAGTGCAAAACTAAGTCAGTGCCGTAAAAATGGACAACACATCCCAGCATGCATGAAAGTATTAGCAAAAATTTTACACTCATACACCAACACCCGCGCAGGCTTTTCAATAAACAAACAGATGTTTTTATTTTATCAGCATTTGATATTTGTTGTTTTCGTAACGATTTTACATGTATTGGATCAGTGCGGATAAAGGGATATTAGATGGTAGAAATTGAATTTGTTGTTAAATAAATCATAAATTGTAATTGAACATGAAAATTTGTTAATTTGGATCTACGACTTCAAAATCTTTTGTGTAGTATTGCCGTTCGGGAAACGAGGGCCTGAAGGCATACTAATTGGCATTGTTTTTAATTTTGCCAAGATTATTTGAATGCCAGGGTGTTCCGTAGGCTGAATGAATGTCATCTGAAGTAGGGTATAAACCTCTTTTTACAAAATTTCGAAAGCCACTTTGAAATCAAATTTTCTTTACCACTGGGATTTAAATTCGCTTAACTCGATTACTCCTTGTTCCATAATTGATCTGCTGCCTAGGCGATGGGACTGCAGTTCAGTGGTTGCTCGTTGTCTATGTTGCGCTCTATATTCTGACATTCCTATTTGGTATTATCCTCATGTCGAGGTTGGTTGCTTTACTTTCAGGGTGCTACGAATTCCGAATGAATTTCGTTTGAAGAATGACAAAATGCTCTTCTTGCTAAATTTCGAAAGTCAGTATCCGCGATCGATCGGTTTATAGTATGACATTATTTCCCTATTCAATGACTGCATATCGTATTACTTTTGAGTTTTAATTTTCGACCAGATAAATGTATTAGGTTTCCCCATATATGCATATAAACATACATGTTCTATTCATATGAGAATTGTATTTTTGTATATCCGTCGATGACTATTTGCTGTTGCCTACTCATTTTATGTTTTGTTTTTGGCTTTTCGGTTATGCTATTCTATCATCACTTTGCCACCACAAACTGCAAATGCAATTTTGTGGATTACAGCCAATAATAATAAAACCGGTAACTCACAGACGAATCTATACCACAAATGTATAGCCAACATGTTTGGGGCAGTCAGTGTCCGAAATAACACTTTCAGAAATGGAGAAAAATATCCCTTACGGGTGTAATTTTAATGTTGACCACAATTGAACGTGTTGGCATGAGTGTTATTTGCCACCTCTAAGGGTGTCATGCAGAGAAAAAATTATAATGAATCGAAAATAATATTGAAAATTTGTGTCAAATGTATTATTTTTATGAGTTCGACATCTTATTTTCGTTATATCTATGTAATCATAAAGATATCGACAAACGAATTAAAATATTTTAAGTTGAGTCATCATAGAGACTGAGTTTGACATTCATATCCTTAGTTATCTTTAGTACCCTCCACCATAACGTGGAGGGTATTATATTACTATTGTGATGTCATGACCATAAATATTTTTTAATTAGCCTGGATCCATGCGACGTCCACTCCAATGAAAAGTATTTTAATTGTGTCATTCCATTTTCCACTCCTTGAAACAGTAAGTTCAGACAAAATTAAGTGTATATATTTTTGATCAGTATTAAATTATTTGTCGATTGAGCTAAATCCTCCTATCAGTCCGTATGTCTGTTGAATTCACGATATAACTTCCAATATTTAAGATAACGATTTCATATTTATTTGGCATTAGCACAGGCTTCTTATAACGGCACATCTCAAATTTCGATATTTTGGGTAGTTTTTTTAGTTCTTTTTAGTTCTGCAAGCCATTTTTTAAAAGGTTAAAATAGGTGAAAACTCCTTCAAAGAACGCAGGAACAACTTTTCATAATGTAATTAAAGATCCTTTTGTAGAAACCTTGGTGGCATTATCGAAGAAAATGTGAAGTTTATGACATAACATTTTTTAAGTTTTAACAATTAGGGACTAGAATGTCCTCTCAAATGTTCAAAGAATATGTTATCATATTAGATTACAAGATCTTCTGGGAAAGAAGACCATCGAATGACCTCGAGGATCATTGAGTTAAGAACGAATTCTCATAACCTTATTGAAGATCCTCTCATACAACTCTTGGAATGTTCGAAAAAAATTGAAGTTTATGTCATAACATAATTAAAGGTTTGCCGATAATAGGCTTGGATGTACTCTCTTAGAAGACTTGAAGGTATTCTCATATAAGACTGCACCGTCTTCTCATAAAAGATGTAAAAGACTTCTTGTAGATGTTGGTTCTTTTAATAGAAGGCTTGAATTCTCCTTGTAGTCTTATTGTCCTCATATTTAGAGGACAAATATTTTTCTCAAAATTGTCTTTTTATAGCAAATACATTGACGTCTTCATTTAGAGGACTTGAAGATTCTTCAGAGGAGTTTTGAAGACTTTCTTATAAATGACTTGAAGTTCGTCTTACATAAGACTTGAAGGTATTCCTATAGGATATTTGAAGGTCTTCTATAAAGAGATTTCTTTTAGAAGGCTTGAAAGTCTTCTTGTAGAAGATTAAATAGTCTTCTATAAAGTCTCCTTGATGAAAAATACTTTTTTCTATGATTTGATGGTCTCATCACATGTCATCTTCTAGATGACTTGAAAGTTTTCTTAATAGGACTTCAAGGTATTCTTATACAAGACTTGAAGGATTTCAATCTACTCTTATAGAAGACCAGAAGGTCTTCTATAAAGACTTGAAAGTCTTTCTCCCACAAAATTCCTAACATAAATTTTTCTCATGAAAAACATGGTTCCATTTTTCGTAGCTCTTATCATTACTGGCTTGGACGTGCTCTCAGAGGGTGACGTAGGTCTTCACCCAATCAAACTTTTGTTACTGAAAAAAATATATTTTTCGTTTGAACCAGTCAAATCATATTTTCTTTTTCACTTTCCATTTTTTACCACACTAATAGGAAATTATGTGGCAACAAAAACAAAAAAAAAATGTTTTTGAGTTTTTCCTTTGGTCTGAAGTTCGTTATTATACAATGATGATTGCCTTTTGTCAAAGGAGCACCAACGAAAGGCAAAAAGTACTGCATTTTCATGTACGTTCCTTTTTAATTTATGTCTGTACACTGCTGTCATAGTGTCCTAGTAACACCGAAAATATGCAGTGCTGTTTTTTTTTTCTTTCGTACAGTTCTATATGCCATACTATAGATATACATGTAGCAAGGTGTGTGTGCGTATGTATGTAGTACATATTTTGGTATATGAAAATAGAGCCAAGGTATCAATATATGTAAAATATATATAATGTCAAACATACAGACATACATACATGCACACACAAAATATACTAGACACTTCATAACGAGAGAAGGGCGAGTCAGTAAAGTTTATCGATGTATATACATATAGCAATACCTGGGCATCGAATATATGTACATATGTGGCTATATACCAATATATGTGTACATAGAGGATATACATCAATACCAAAAGCGTCAATTGTACCTTTGTGGTGGTGATGACCTACATTGTCGACTTGTTTTAAATGACTGGATAAATTGGCCTTAATTTTAAAGGTAAATGAAATATTTTGGTTAGTGCACAAACACAATCACCAGGTGTGTGTGTGTGTATATATGCATGCCACTGACACAGGAAATAAATACACAAACTCACCCATACATACATTGACAGAAACCCAGACCTTTGCAAAATATAAAAATCTGCAAATAAAAGGAAATAAAATGTTAAGCTTTAAAACAGCTGCAATAGCATAACAATTTAATTTCCTTTTTTTATTTCTGTGATGGCAGCAGAGGAAACAAATATTTGAAATTTTGTCTCCCTGTGTATGCGAGTGTGTGTGTGTTTGTTTTTTGAGGGATGTGGAGAAGGCCACACTTTGTGTGTGTGCCGTCTATGCAAATTTTTATGACATTTATATTCCCCAAAAGATATGAAATTTCTATTTCATACTATCGTTGTCATATATATCATATATCGTATATGTGTATGTAGCCATAATTCATCTATCGCTAATAAATACATCTTGTTGTCAGTTTTTGTTGTTGTTACTGTTTGGTATTAGAGGAAAATTGTTTAGTTTAGTTGATAGACAGTGGTGGTGGTGGTTAGGGCAACGGGAGGAGAGTGGTATTTGAGAATATATGTATGTATATACATCACAAAAAGGACTCCAATATATTTATGAGTCGCAAAATATGACTGCAATACATAAAATAAACAATAGATATGCCATCAAATGATATATACACACATGCGGTCGACATTAACAGCTTCCAGACAAAATATTATGACATTTTTTTGGTTGAATGTTTGCCTTAAATGTTTTATATGAATTATTTAAATAAGTCGGTGGTTTCGATAAAAGCCAAATAAATAATAATAAAACTTAAAGTTCCTTCTATAGAGTCTCAGGCATGCATTGATGGTTATTTGGATAGATGAGATAATTTTGACAACTTAAATTTCTATCAATAGAAAACTAGAAGTTCCTTTCACAAAATTTCTAACTGAAATATAGAACCCTTGGTTAAATTCTTCTTAGTTTTGCTCATTGCTGGCTTGGGTGACTTTAAAACCTTTGCATACTACATGGTATTCTCATATGGAACATTAGGGCCTTGTAACAAAATACCAGAAGGCCTTCTCATATTTTCACAGAAGACATAAAATTGAAGGACTTTCCATAGCTGCTATAAAACTGTTCTTCATTTAGAAGACTAGAAGCTCTTGTAGTAGCTTTCTTGTGGAACAATCTAATGTTTTTTTTACTTGTTGGTTTTGGGTCATTTTCATAGAGAAGGTCCTCTAATGACAGTCTTTTCTAACTTGAATGTCTTTACAAGCTCATTGAAGAATTGGAGATGTTCTCAAAGAAGTCAGAAAAGGCTTCTCATAAACAAAATTAAGTTCCACTCCAACAAAACATTTTTGGAATTTTCGTAGAAGATTTGAAGTTTATGTCATAGCAGAGTTGAGAGTTTTTTCCACAGTAAACTTCGATGTCTTATTATAAAAGACGTGGATGGGTTTTCAAAAAGTCTTGAATGTATTCACATAGAAGACATAAAATTGAAGTTCTTAGGTTGCAGTCGTAAAATTCATCTCATAGACCCTTAGGTCTTCATTTATAATTCTTGAAAGTATTGTCATGGAAGACTTGATTTTCTAGTGGGATTCTCTAAGGTCTTTTAGTGAAAGAATTGGTCTTATTGTGGAAAATATTAGGGTATTTTAGTGGAAGACTACACGACCTTCCCTTGATGGTTTCCCATGCATGGTTTGTTGGTAATTTTCATAGAGAAGGTTTTCTCATAACAAGCTCATAAAAGAATTGGAGGTGGTCTCAAATAAGCCAGGAAGGCTTTTCATTAACTAATTGAAGATACAGTCCTACAAAACCTTATTTTTAATTTGCATAGAAGATTTGAAGTTTAAGTCATAACAGACTTGAGGATTTGTTGCCATATTAAACTTCGATGTCTTTTCATAATAGACTTGGATATATTTCCATAGAAGAATTAATGTTGAAGGTCGTGTCACATGGAAATCTTTAAATTTTTCTCGTAGGAGTCCTAAAATCATGTCTAGAGAATATATAGTAGTTTCTGTTCTTTTCCACAGAAGACTGAATTTTTCTCATGATTGCCTCCTTATAGAAAACTTAAACATCTTCTTTTGGAAGACTTGAATCTCTTCTTTAAGAATTGAATGCCTTCTATTAAAAGATTTGAAATGCTTCTTTAAGATTTAAAATATGAAAGACTCTTTTTAAAAGATTATTTTTTATAAAATTCTTAAAGTTCTTCTTACAGGTGTTTTGAAGACCTTCTTATATATGACTTGAAGGTCTTCTTTCCTGAAATAGATCGGGATATTTATATGGGGACTATATTATTGTGTTATGTGATAGTAGGTTGTTCATGTCCCAAAAAATAGTGTTACGGACACTCTAGTTGGAAAACATCAACAGAAAAATTTTAAATGGATTCTTTATAGCCACTCACAAGAAAAAATTCGGTTAAAAAATTATAATTGCGGAACATTTTGTAAATAAGTTAGACTTTCGGAACCCTTTATACCAAATATAGTCTTCAAAGTACTTAAAATGAGATGATACCGTTCTATTAGAGATATACCATACCTTGAATTTTTGGTTGGAAAATTTTACACGCCCATAGGAATTTGAAAAAAAAGCCCAAACCTCTTAAAATACCGAATAATGGATGTACCATTATATGAGAGCTACCCGGAAACTTGTGCCAATATTGATCATTTTTTGTAGGAAGATTTTTTACTCACTCAGAATCCAAAATATAAAATTATAATTTGGTTGAAGAACGTGCCGAAGCTCCCCAAAATGCGGAAATTTGGAATGTAGCGTTATATGGAGGATTCCCAAAAATATTAAACAAAATTGATCGTATTAAAAAAATTGACCGAATAATGGGTTTACCAGTATATGAGGGCGCCCGGAAACTTGTGCCAATACTGGTCCTTTTTGTGTAGGAAGATTTTCTATGCATTCAGAATCCAAAATATAAAATGACTGCTAATTTGGTTGAAGAACGTGACGAAACTCTCCAAAAAATGGAAATTTTGAATGCAGCGGTATATGGGGGATTCCCAATAATATTAGTAGGACGAGAGCCAATTCCCTTGAAAACGTTTTCTAAGCCCCCAAAATACCGAATAATGGGGACTACCCCGAAACATAAGCCTGTGTTGATTATTGTTTTTAAGCAGAACATATTTGTTAAAAGAGTGTATAAAGAGGGTTACCGTTATATGGGGGCTATACAAAATATCGATGAATATTTATAATATTCAGTAGAAAGACTTAGTGCCCAATGAGAATTCAAAATACCAAATTACAGCCAAATCTGTGGGGGCTATACCAATATGTGGACCGATATATCTCATTTTCAATACCAAAATTCCTAAATGTATTAAAAATATGTCTTAAATATTTCGGTGATTTCAACAGACAGACGGCCTTTTTGAAATCCAAATAGAATTTTGTTCTGATCAAGAATATACTTTAAGGGATCACCGATAAATATTTCGAGGCGTTTCAAATAGAATAACAAATTCGATACACACTCCACCTTATGGTGGATGGTATAAAAATAAAAAAACAAACTTAAATTATTGTCAAGCCTATTGCGAAAAACAATTTTATTACCGCTGTAGTTATTGTCGGTTTTACTGGTATGCGGTTGTATTGTGCTGCATGTGAATGCAACTGACTTTTTTGCGGTTTAGCACATAGACATTTTTGTCGAATATTTATGTATGCACATACTAGATATTTTATGTACAAATATTTGCAAATACATACATATGTATGCATATATACGGTTTCATTTTCGACATGATAGTTTATCATAATTGTGACGCATTTACTACCACCAACAAACAAACAGTGTATTATATCATGATCATCACTTCAATTCATTTATTCACTCTTGCATGCAACGATATAATCATTGTATATACAATATACATAGATGTACATGTATCCATCCATATATGCATGCATGTTTGTGTGAAAGTGATGTATATCTGTCGCTGACTCTATTTGTGTGCTGTCCCAGGCATACTTTCACAAAGTGTGTGTTACTTTTATAGATATATATACATATTGAACGGGAGAGCAAGCGAGCCTGATATATACAACGAAGTTTTTGCTGTTGTGTTTTTGCTCCTGATTTATATAGCTTTGGGGAAAAATTATGGTTTTCATTATGACAGTGTTCCATTTGTGATATACGGCATGGATGGTTGATATTTTTCAATGGAATGAATTTTAAATAATTATTGCCGATGAAATAATCTTCGTTAAAGCCAATGGAGTGTATGTTAAATTTGTTATTCCGTTTGCAACACCTCGATTATGTTACCGGATCGAAGATTTCGATATATGATAACGTACTTTTGATATTGTCCGATATAAAAGTACCGGTAATCAGGTAATTTTTAAGGTTCATCCGAATTTGTTCATCGGTGTGATTCCGCGTTTTAAGAGGGTGTAAAGCATATATGCTTACTTTTCCAATATAGGTGAATATTTTGATATTCAGATAATATTAGGAGAATGTTATAACAAACTTTCAAAAATCTGTCTTTCAGGGTTCGCATGCTATTTTGTGTGCCCTCCACCACTAGGTGATGTGTATATTAATTTTTAAACATGAAATATGCAGCTGTAATCTTGATTAGAACAAAATTCTATGTTCAGCTAGCCATGCCCGTCTGTCTGTCCTCCATTTGTCAGTTAAAATCATGATAGGATGTTTGGTATGGAAAATGGGATATTTTGGTCTATATTTTGAGTAGTTTTTCTATAATACCCTCAAATGTTTAGTATTTTAAAGCATGAAGGTAAATTTTCAACCCAATATGCTGTAATTTTATATTTTTGGTTTTCACTAAGTATATAATCCTCTTATTAAAAAGTATAATTGGGGCCCTTGTTTAGACTAGCCCCCATATAACACTACTGCGTGGACTGTAGTTTCATTTTCAGGTTCTCATGGGCCGTCAAATATTAGTACCATAAAATGTCAATATCGGTATATACAGCTCAGCAACAAGGATTATTGAAGGTTGACATACATATATACCGAAAATGAGCAATATTGATTCGGGAAATTACTATATTTTGGCATATCGGATTACTGTTGAAAAAACCTATACTCAGAAATTATTCGATATACAGTAATAGTATACACTTTGGAACATTATTTCTTCGCGAAATTATGTTCAAAATACAATAACATAGTACCCATATAGAGGTTCCGACCCATTTTATGAATTTATCCATTGATAATGTTTTCTAGGAGTTTTTAACCTCTGATACTCTGTAAACATACATTTTATATATTGCAGACCCTATTTTGAATTTAATAGAGAGACAAAAGAGCGGACATAGTTAATGTTAAATTGTAAATTGTTGTTTACATTAAATATGTGCACAGAAATTGATTCTATGGTCAGAGGCTCAAAAAAGCGTAGGTCTCTACAATTCCAAATGTAAGAAGATCGCAATTAAACATAAATGTTTTCGATCTTAAGAATTCAAAATTAGGACTACCGAGTCGATATGATTTTGGTACGGTTCCAATCGATACGCTTCCGCAGTTTTCTGTGCATGAATTTATTATATGAGGATCACTGGCGAGATCCGTTTTCTATCGTCTTATCATTTTCCTTGCCTTACCCCTTATTAAACACTGCCACATTTCCCCTTCAAACTGCTGTTGAGCCTGACTATTTTGAAAAAAAAAAAAAAAAACAGTGAGCGGAGCAGTATAGTCGGACGGGGCCGACCATATGATACCCTGCACAACTACCACGAAAATCAAACTTTCTGCGGTTTTATATTCTGAGCCTGCACAATATTTCGAGATATTTGCACCCTTTTTACCGATTATAGATCAACAACTTCACTTTCTAACCCTGTCATATTTTCCATTTTTTTTTTAAGTAAATTTTTGCGCCTTAAAACAAAAAAATGTTCACTTTAGGTTTGGCTTGATTTGACCCTCGGAATATTGAACGATCATAATCTAAACACCCATTTTAAGTATTTGGTCAGATCCCCTCACCTATGTGATGTTCTGCATATAATAATTGCCTCTAGAGCGACTAGAAAATCTGACAAATATAAAGTTTTCCGTTCATTGCACCCCCTGAATGAAATCTCAACTTCACCGAAAACTAAAGGCGTCGTTCTTGACCATAATCGGAGGTTCATGTACAATTTCAAGGCTATCAACGCGACATTTCCGTCCTCTAATGAAGTAATAGTAATACTATTCATATATTCACCTTTACCTAATTACGTATAACTCCCACATCAGAGTACAACTCTTGGATATACTATCAACTTCTCGGCTCTATGTCCTTCAGGAGTAAGTATATACGCCCCGATCTCTATCAAAACAGGAATGCTTATTCTTTGACACGATCCTCTTCTCCATGTAAAATTTCACTATGCTCGGACCATAACTGCGGCCTCTTGAGCGACCAGAACAACCGACAAAAATTAAGTATTTGGTCCATTTCATCCCTTTAATATTAACCGATCTTTACCAAAAACAATAGGGGTCTTCATTGGCCAGAACCCATCCTACATACAACATTTTGTGAAGATTGGTGCATAACTGTGGCCTGTATCGTGTTTACAAATTATAATGGACAGACGGACACACGGGTCTAGATCGACTCAGCTAGTCGAGATATGACGATCGGTATACTTAAATTAATTTATGGTTAGCCTTTTCTGGACTTAGCAAAGTGTGGATTTGTTTAAAGAATAGAATTTCGTGGTCAAAAAAGTGCGAATTTTTAACAGATAAGTGGATATAAACAAAGAATTAATTTTAACAGAGAATTCCAGACATCAAAACAGCTCCCAATATACCGTGCGTTATGGGCATCCTTGTGTATGTCGCCAACAAATTGTTGCTAGAAATGATATATTCTCGTTAATACCCACACAATCGCTCAACAAGCAAAAATACCATTAAGTTCGTCGGGCCGACATCTGAATACTTTCCATCATGTGGTGTGAATTCAAAATTTCTTAAAAAGGTGAGGAAATGGTGACTATGTAATTGTAAATTATCTTCAATTTACCGGATATAAAGCTGACCTTTTTTGAAAAAAAGAAAGACTTCAATTTACCGGATATAAAGCGGACCTTTTCATGGAAAAGATGTAAAAAATTATGACCCAAAAATTGGTCGCGTCCCTCTTTATATGGTTAAGTCAAATTACAGCCTCTTCGGCGAGGAAATGCTTCCAAAGTCTTACAAGCATGTACATGGAAGGAACATTTGTATGGGGCCTGGAAAATTCCATATTCCATGAGTTTAAGGCGTATCACAAACTTTAATATTTCCTTGTTCTATGGTATACAAATATATTTCCACATTAGTTTCACTTTCCATTTCTTACAAACTTACTTAAATCTTAAATAATACCATTTATAAATTTCAATTTCTCATTAGTCCTTTTCACTGACACAATCTCGGCACACTTTCAAGGCCATAAAGCCTTGAAAATCATTTAAACAAACAAGCAACAAACAAAGTTCTTTTGAGAAAACATATCCCTTTTCTATTTAATGGTAATGGGTTTTCTTTGAAAAATTCTTTGTCCTCTAATAATAACTAATTAACACCCAGAATTTGAAATTATTTCGGAGAATAAGGCGGGTGGCGTTTCGCAAATCAAAGTCTAATAGTCTGTTGTTGCTGCTTCTTCTTGTGCTGCTGCTGCTGACAAAGCAAATGAGGCATGTTCAATAGGCAATGTGGCGCCATATACTCGCACCCACCCCCTCTTTTATAAAACATTTTGTAGACCAGCACCAAAAAACATTAATTTTTTTCTTCATTCTACTTTATGAATTTATTAGGCAATTGTTGAAAAATAAATTAATTATTGCCGCCTAATTGATTGTGTGAATGAAATTAGGCAAATTGTTCTGATCCCATTCTTATTGTTGTTATTCTATAAAAAAAAATACATTTGTTGTTGTTGTGTCTGGGCTTCGATGGCAACGATATTCAATTAGAAAGCAATTTATTAAACGTTGCTCATCGAACAAAAAAAGAAAAATCATCTGTAGACTAGAAGAGATTTTTTAATGCTTAATCAGCCATGAATTTGTAATAAATGAACTATGCCATGTGACATCAAGTTTGACATAATGAGTTCAATGTTGTCGTTGGTGGTAGTTTGAGAAAAAAACTCGAGAGATTATTTTTGTGTTTGAAATGTCTATCATTGAACTTAAGGTGTCCTTTTATGTGCCTACGTGTGTGTGAGTGTTTGGGTGTTTGTGTGCGGTATCTTTGTCACAGACAAGTGTCAAGACTTAATACCGTATTGAAAATAATTGAAAAAAGGCAAAGGACAATGACAATTAAAGGTTAATTGTTTGAAAAACGACTCTTGAAAAATCTCAATGTCGCTAATTTTAAATATTCAAATGATATTTTTTGTTACTGACGATAGAGGTCAATGAGTTGAGGGAAAAAAACTGTGGCCTTGTAGCCTTAACATGGTGTAGATTTCAGGGACTGTGGAATTTTTAATTTTCCTTTCAGTTTTTATTTTATGAATAATTGAAGTGGAAAATATGTTATAAGAAATTCATGAGACCAATGACTAAGGCTAGAGTGACCACTAGAAGTAATAAAAAGGAATTAATTTAAGGTAAGGGAAGATAAACCATGGTTTTTAATTTGGCTGTAATTAGGTATTCCGTGGTTTTAGAGGCTGGTTTAGCTTCCTACCACATTTATGCAGGAAGTTATAAATTTAGACCCTTTTTTTGGAAAAACCCCTCCGTAATTTCCCAATCGATTTGAATGAATTTTTTCCTTGTTGTGATTTAATTTTAATGATAAATCAAATAAAAGAAAGTTTTAGTCGCATTTTCGGCTCCTGAGTTACTTTGCAAAAAAGCAGTAAGGAAAGACGTAAAGTCGGACGGGGCCGACTATTTGATACCCATCACCACTTTGGGTATATTCAATTGATGCATCCTAACAGACGTAGCGTTTTTGAAGGACCATTTATACGAGATTGTATGAACTAAAATATGTGGCATTTAACTAAGTGTGAACAGACTCAGGTGAATTCATAAACATGTTATTTTGCAACCAATAGTAAATGTTTCATTGTCAGTCGGACAAAATAATGTAAATCGATTTAAAGCAAATATCAATCGGACACACGTTGAATATTTAGAGCTCAATTAAAACGAAGTCGGTCGGAAATATATGCCTGCACTTCTAACAAACACAATTACGTCATTGTACGCTCAGTTTTGTACGCTATACAAAATTTCATGTGAATCTGACAAACATAAGGAATTTGACGCACCATCTATTTTAAATCGGATGGTAGCTGTATCTAAATCTCAACCGATTTCAACCAAACTTGGCATATATCAATTTAAGCCTAGTTTAGTACTCTGTGCAATCAGACCAATATTGGGAATTTTGTGCACAATAAACGCAAAAACGGTCGAAACTATATACGGGAGCTAAATCTAAATCTGAACTATTTTTTTCCAATTTCAATAGGGTTCGGCCTTGGGCCAAATAGGTGATATGTGCCAAATTTCATCCAAATCGGAACGTGATCTGCACTTTGTTCACAAAAATACATGGACAGACGGACGGACATGCATTAATCGACTCAGAAAGTGATTCTATGCATATTCTCAAAAGGAACCATGGGTCTATCTCGATTCCTTTTCCTGTTACAAACATATTTACGCAGAATATTTTTATATAGGTCTTTGGTTGTCATAGACCCCATACAAATGTTCCATCCATTTGCATGCTTGTAAGGCTTTGGAAGCATTTCTACGCCGAAGAGGCTGTAATTTTGACTTAACCATATAAGGCGGGACGCGACCTATTTTTGGGCCATAATTTTTTACATCTTTTACATGAAAAGGTCCGCTTTATATCCGGTAAATTGAAGTCTTTCTAAAAAAAGTCCGCTTTATATCCGGTAAATTGAAGATAATTTACAATTACATTGTCACCATTTCCTCACCTTCTTAAGAAATTTTGAATTCACACCACATGTTGGAAAGTATTCAGATGTCGGCCCGACGAAATAACGAGAATAAATCATTTCTAGCAACAAGTGACATACACAAGGATGCCCATATATTGGGAGCTGTTTTGATGTCTGGAGTTCTCTGTTAAAATTAATGCTCTGTATAAATCCACTTATCTGTTAAAATTTTGCACTTTTTTCGACCACGAAATTCTATTCTTTAAACAAATCCACACTTTGCTAAGTCCAGAAAGGCTAATCATAAATTAATCAATATTCTTACTGGGCTGGAAAAATCGGAAAAATCGCACTCTGAATCAACAGATCAACAGGAAGCTATTCATTGAAAACCCGTGCGACCAAGAAAAATATATTCTTTTAAACATGATCGCCCTTATGGGTCTGGAAAAAATATCACGTTCTTCAATATCACCATATAAGTACTTCATTTTGAAATTGGTTTAAGTATTTTTTTTTTCTTATATTGAGATATTTAAAGATTTGGATTTGATTTGTTTCAAAAAAATTAAGAAGTGGTATTAATTTTGTTTATGGCTCGCTCTGTAAAGCGAAATCGGTTTTGGGATATCAGCTGATTAGTACAGCCCATTTAATTCTCAAAATATTTAACGTTCATCATTCGAGATAGTAAGCCTCTTTCTTATCCAGAATAACGTTGATAAATTTTAATGGCTAACACTGCCAATGTGTAAATGTCTCTCAAACAAGTCTACATATTTATAAAATAAAACATTTCATAATATGCGTTTATATTTATGTAAATAGAGAAGGACAGACTTCCTCATTCATTAAAAATTCTGACATACCTTTGAATTAGAAATCCTTGAATTTTAATTTTCAAGTGCAAAATAAATATTCGTAATTATTAACAGAGCTATATACAAAGTAAACCTCGACATTAAAAATGAAAAAAACGACTCCTTAACATTTGAGTTGCCAAACAGGAAATATTCCGTAGTACTCCAGCAAAGATTTTAGTAGCATATTTAGCAAAAATGAAAAAAAAAACTAAAATAATATAGAAATCCTTGACAATTTCTTTGCAAGTTGCAATGTTCAAGTAGCTAACACTATGTCGTCGGCATATCTTAAAGTGTCTAAGTGGTGGTGACAAGTGGCTCTTTATGCTCTGAGCACTTCCTTCAACTTACGGCCAAGACAATTATCAATTAAAATCATATCTCATCATATCGTTTTTCTCGACATCTTCTTTTTCATTTTTTTTTTTGTTTGCTTCTCTAGTCTACTTCATTATTTTCTCTGTGATGTGTTATTTAGAAGAGAAAAAACCCACACACACACTCATACTTTTCCCCTTATAGTTTATGTTTAGTTTTAGCGTTTGTTGCAAAAAGCAAAGGCCAAATTTTAATAGTCCTTTACTTTGTACATACCCGAGTCTTTGCATAGTTTAAATAATCGCTTGCTGCAATCACGCCAGACCTTCTGTTAAAAAGAAAAAAAAATTGAATTGCAACCAAAAAACAAGCCAAAGAAACTAAAATCATATAACAACCACAAATGTGTAAAACGACCTTAATTCACTTGTGTAGAATACGACCATGCGGCCATGCACTACTCATAAATAAATGTTTAAGACATGCATAAAGCGTAAGTCATCAATGTTAGAAAGCAACAAATAAGGATACTTTTACTCATTTTCTCATTGACATTTTACACAAACTCACACACACAGTTGTATGCATATCCGTTTATGATAGTGTACTCATCTGTACGACCACATAGTTTAGATGTGTGCTTGTGTATTCTGTCACATATAAAACAATTATATGTAGTTATAGTCGTTATTGTAGTTACCGTCATTATTATCGCCGCTGTTGTTGTTGTAGCTGCTGTAGTTGTTGCGCCATTGTTATGCGTTGCAACAAATGTTACATTACTTTATGTCATTGTTCGTTCAAATATTATTGCTGCAGTTGTTTTGTCTTCTAGTACTACATGGGCAGCAACCATTTTTTGTATTTCGAACAGCAACTGGCCAGTGTGCAAACATGGATGGTTTTTCGAGAGACGAGTATTTATAAAAAAAAAAACTTTACGGTATGATGAGTCAAGAAAACAATTTTCTTAGAAAATTCCAAGATATAGGTCCAGCACAATCTTATTAAAAACTAGTAAGGAATGTAGATCGTAGATCGACTAAGGGCCGACTATATGACACAAAAATAAGATAATCTCTTGGTACCAAGTCCGGACTGTATGGCGGATTCATAAAGACTTCCCAACCAAAGCAGTTTTATGGTCGATTTATAGCACCTGGACGATGTTACGACTGCTAAAATGCCGGTCAAATTCGATCGGAATCTACGAAACCAAAATTGCACATAATTGGCTGTTACAGTATCGGAACCATACCACACCACTCACAATTTTAGCCGATTGGCAGGCATTTTCACCTTGGTTAAAGAAAAATGTACCGAATTTTCTCCTTATTCACTCTGCGATGTATGAAGAACCTCATTCCTTAACAAGTCTTTAACAAAAGGAAATAATTTCAAAAATCAATTTGTCCGGAAAATATTCATTAAAATATCCACGCTTTGCTATGTCATGAAAAAAATATTCTTTAAAAAAATCCACACTGTGCTAAGTCGGGAAATATATTCTTTCGGCAATCGGTATTACGCGGTCCTCAATAACCCTTTCTACCAAATTGCAACCACAACGGAGGGCCAAATAACAGCCACATTGGTGTGGAAATGCAGCAAATCCCATCAATACGCCAAAAATAGGGTGGTACTCTTATAGAGGAGCTATTCCAAAACGTAAACCGATATTGCAATTTTTTGGTTGGAAGATTGGACACACCATGAGAACCTGAATAATCAAATTAGAGCCATTCCTCTCAATAATATTCCAAAATAAAAGCTTGGATAGGAAATTCAACGTACAGAAAATTAAGTATTGTATTTCTGCATTGTAAATACGGTAACCAAAATTAAAACTTTCGACTTGTCGCAGCGGAATTACAGCTACTTTGTTGTAATATGCGGCCCATATCTTCATCTTGATCATCGATCATTTTTGCCATATAGGTATATTAATCTATAAATCTTAAAATATATCTTTTAAAAATCCACGCCTTCTCTCAATCTTAAAATGTATCCATTAACACTCCAAGCCTAATCACCCCAGCTATGTCAATTAAACCTCCATGCCTATTCACTCCACCTAATAATATGTCAATTAAACCTCCACGCCTATTCACTCCACCTAAAATATATCCTTTAAAAATCAACGCATACTCGCCGTACCTAGAAATATATCCTTTAAAACTGCACTCCTTTACTCCACGTTAAAATATATCCTTTAAAAATCCACGCCTTTACTCCTCCTTAAAAATCCACGCCTTTATTCCTCCTTAAAAATCCACGCCTTTACTCCTCCTTAAAAATCCACGCCTTCTCTCAACCTAAAATATATCCCTTAAAAACGTCACGCCTTCTCTCCACCTTAAAATATATCCTTTAAAAATCCACGCCTTTACTCCACCTTAAAATATATCCTTTAAAACTCTACTCCTTTACTCCACCTTAAAATATATCCTTTAAAACTCTACTCCTTTACTCCACCTTAAAATATATCCTTTAAAGTCCACGACTTTACTCCACCTTAAAATACATCCTTTAAAACTCAAATCCTTTACTCCATCTTAAAATATATCCTTTAAAAATCCACGCCTTTACTCCATCTTAAAATATATCCTTTAAAAATCCACGCCTTTACTCCATCTTAAAATATATCCTTTAAAAATCCACGCCTTTACTCCATCTTAAAATATATCCTTTAAAAATCCACGCCTTTACTCCATCTTAAAATATATCCTTTAAAACTCCCCTCCTTTAGTCCACCTTAAAATATATCTTTTAAAACTCCCCTCCTTTAGTCCACCTTAAAATATATCCTTTAAAAATCCACGCCACGCAAAAAAATTACCTTTAAAATATCCGCCTCTTGTAGTCCTCAAAAACATATCCTTTAAAAATTCACACCTTTTCTTCAACCTAAAGAAATATCATTTAAAAATCCAAAACCATTTTAACAACTGTTCCTTAAAGGTCAAGATTTTTAAGGAATATTTTTTTCAATATTTTATAAACCTTGAAAAAATGTTCTTTTAAAATCAACGCTTTTTATACACCATGAGAAAATATTAGCTAAAAAATCCAGCCTTATACACATTACCTTCAAAAATTCAGGAATGAATAAATTACAGCCCCTTTGGCTGGTTAATGCGGCTAAAACTCAAAAATTCCCTGAAATTCCAATAATTGGGAATTAATAAAAAATATAAATAAACATCTAAGTATTAATTTTTCAATTAATTCTCCTTCCAAAATTATGGCATATTACAATCTTCATAAACTGACCAACGGCGTTACTACCTCTAAACATACATACATATAACGTTAGCGTAATGTTTCGTTAAACACTAAACCTAAAGCATGAGAATATTTTTTATTGATGTCCTCAGACCTAAACTACAACCGCAGCAAACAACGAAGGAAAGACGACGAACATACACACTTACACAGCAGCAGCAAACAAAACAACGAAACAAGAAAGAAACACCATAAAACTGAAGTGAAATTATTATGGTCATATGCATAGGAAATTTGTACATACATGATTGTGTGAGGGTTCGTATGTATTTGTGTATGTAGGTTTCCCTTCTCGACTGAATGAGGAGGTTAAACTCTTGTGTTTTTGTGAGTGTGCGGATTTTTGTTATGGGGTAAAATATGTATGCCGGGTATAACTACATAGCTATTGTCGATTTAACATTTTCGTTTGTTATGTCTCTTATTGCCCTTGACCTCAATCGTCGACGATATAACGTACAAAAACATTTCTTTCGTTCTTTTTTTCCTTTTCTTTTTTTTTTGGGTTGTAATGTCTTTCCTTAGACATAGTCGTCTTAGATATGACGATAGTTTAATGTCTATGTGTGGTAGTTTGTGTGTGTGTAATTCACTATGACAAAGACTTGCTTTCTTTCTTAAATGTATTCTTTTCTTTTCATCGTTGGTTGGTTTCCTTAGCAAAAATTATTTTGCATGGAAAATATTTTTAATCTTTTGAAACTATACCAAACAATGTTAAAGTCACAAACACACACATAGATACACTTTACGAAAAACTTAGATTAAAATTGGGTCATATCATTCGTTCGTGTGTATGTGTGTTAGTGTGTCTAAAAATATATCTAGTCGCTGACGTCTTATTCTCTATTGTATAATAATAGCATTAAACCTTGTGAGTGTGTTTTATATTAAAGTCTAATGCTGAACATATTTACAGACATACATATTATCATAGCTTATTGTTTGTATAAACAATTTACGTTGTAATGCTATTAAAAACTAAGGTTGTTTTGATAGGGACGTCTTAGACGATTTATTTTCCTAGGGGATTTTAACACTGGGATTATGATTTAAGGTATTTTTCGAATGACTGAATGTTTAAAAGTATCCCAACAATAAACTCATAATTTCTAGACGAATATATTAATAAACAAGAAAAAACGTCGATCATTTCAGCCAGGTTGAACTTTGTATACCCTCAACCATGAGATGGATATTCAAAATCGATCGACACATTTTTATGGGGGTATGTAAAGAGGATTATCAAATTACAGGCAGTAAGGTTAGAAAATATAAATATATAACTTTGCCCTTTTCCAGCACATTGATGATTTAAGACATGATGTTTTCAAACGAGTAGACTCTAATTTGATATATCGAATTTTCGGTGGGTCGAAAATTTTCCTACTAATTTTTCAGATTTTCTAGTATATTGCACTGGTTATATTAAGGTCTACCCTTAGACTCTTAGAAAGATCATGTTCCATTTTCGATACGTACTAAGTCCACGCCTTTTCTTCAGGAAGCACCTTAATATATATCCTTTAAGAATCCACGCCTTTTCTTCAGGAAACACGTTAATGTATATCCTTTAAAAATCCACGCCTTTTCTTCAGGAAACAACTTAATATATATCATTTAAAAATCCACGCCTTTTCTTCAGGAAACAACTTAATATATATCCTTTAAAAACCCACGCCTTTTCTTCAGGAAACACCTTAATATATATCCTTTAAAACTCCACCCCTTATCTTCAGGAAACACCTTAAAATATATCCTTTAAGAATCCATGCATTTTCTAAAGGATACACCTTAAAATATATCCTTTAAAAATCCACGCCTTTTCTTCAGGAAACACCTAAAAATATGTCCTTTAAAAATCCAAATTCAACCCCTATTCTGCAACTTAAACATTATTTCCTTAAAAAATCCACGCCTTTTCTTCACCTTAAACATTATTTCCTTAAAAAATCCACGGCTTTTCTTCACCTCAAACGTTATTTCCTTAAAAAATCCACGCCTTTTCCTCGCCTTACAAATGGGTCCTTTAAAAATCCACGCATTTCCTTCACCTTAAAAATTGATCCTTTAAAAATTCTTGCCTTTTCTTCGTCTTAAAAATTGGTCCTTTAAAAATCCACGCATTTCCTTCACCTTAAAAATTGATCCTTTAAAAATTCTTGCCTTTTCTTCGCCTTAAAAATTGGTCCTTTAAAAATCCACGCATTTCCATCACCTTAAAAATTGATCCTTTAAAAATCCACGCCTTCTCTTCACCTTAAAAAAATTATCCTTTAAAAATGCACACCTATACTTCACCTAAAAAATATCCTTTAAAAATCCACGCCTTTTCTACACCTTAAAAATTATCCTTTAAAAAATTATCGCTGTCCATGAAAAAAAAAATATTGTTTCAAAATCCTCTCCTTTTACAGTCCATTAAAAAATATTCTTTCAAAATCCACTCCTTGTATAGCACATAAAGAAAAAATATTCTTCAAAATCCTCTTTTTTAAGTGTACGCTTTTCATAGACTTTGAAAAAATACCCTTTAAAAAATCAACGTCTTTTATAGACCTTTAAAAAAATATTCTTTAAAAAATACACGCATTTCAAAGACCTCGAAAAAAATATTCTTTAAAAATCCACGCATTTTATGGACCTTGAAAGAACATTCATCCACGCCCTTTATAGAGCTTAAAAAATATCCTTTAAAAAATTCACGCCTTTTATAGAGCTTGGCAAAAATATGCTTTAAAAAAATTCACGTCTTTTATAGCGCTTGAAGAAAAAATATTCTTTAAAAACCTTTAAGGGACCCACGCCATTCCTATAATAAAAATAGTATATTAATATTAAATCCATACTTTTTGTTTTGACCATTAATTATATTAATCTAAATTGCAAATATACATGATCATTAATATATACATACCTCTTCTCCTTTAATGTCAAATTACCTCTAGTACATATATATTGTATATATTATATTTTTTCTTTCATCCATACCACCACTACCTAGGAAAACTCGTTTATTTGTGGTACTTTCTTACGAGCCTTCATACTTTCTTCTACATGGCGTAATAAATTTATGTCAGCTTCAAAACATTTTTCCACGATAATAAATTCTTCTTCGAACATCATCAGAACAAGAAAGAAGAAAGCAACTTTTTTTCCTTTTTTGCACAAGAGTGAGAAAAGTGATTAAATTTCACTTACTGTGTAAGACGTGCGTACGAGCTTAAATGTCTGCATAAACATTCCATTGTGTACGTGAATCAATGAACGAAGATCTTCGGTGTATTGACAGTAAACAGTATTTAGTCAATAAAATATGGAAGATAGTTTCACTTATATTGTTATTTATTTATTTAAGGAAGAAAAAATAGTAATTTTATAAAAAAAATGTAAAGGCATATTAACCATATTTATACCTTACTTTTATAGCTAACTATAAACATACTTTAGTATACCAATGATAAATTTTATAGTTGTTTTTGTCCGCTTCATAATTTGCAATTTTTAAGGATCAAACAAATATTACGTGAGATTATCTACGAATAATAGTTGTTTAACGATTTTTTCAATGATAGGTGTTATACTTGATTTTAATAAAGTTAAAAATATTATTTTCTAAAGGAGCATTTAAGGGAACCCTCCATTCTCGGGGTCAAAATTTTTGTTGATATAATTCGAATCTACACTGATTAAAGAATGTCTCTACAAAATTTCAAGTGAAAATCTCAAGAACTCTTGAAGACATAGCCGATTTATTGTGTCAGCATCAAGTGACGGCTGAAGAGCTTCTCAAATTTTAAACGCGTTTTTCTCTAAACATTTTTTTGCGAATGGCGGGCACGATAACTCAAAAACTAATAATCCAATCGGTTCAAAATTTTGCAACGTTTCTCTGGGAGTGTGTTCTCTTAAATGAAAAGCTATATGTTATTTATTTATTTTTTCTATCAAAAATAAGGACTTTTCTTTAAGTGCAAAGTTACAAACCTATCATTTGTATTCATTTATTGAAAATCTTGAAAAATTAAAATCGATAATGGGGGGGTGGGTGTGCTTGAAAAGCTATATGTTATTTATTTATTTTTTCAAATCTAAGTAGCTTCTTTGTCAGCTACGTCAATGAATCATTTTTAAAAATCGACCAACTAATAAATATAGATTATTTGAGGAATATTTTTCAAGAATCCGTAGGTCAAATTGCGTTGCTTTTTTACGAATCGTTCCGGGATCACTCATATTAAATGTTCTGAGTTTTGTCAAGGATTGTTTCTAAATAGTCACTGGCCACATTGGTGTAATTTTTGATATTTATAAAAAATTTATGATTTTTTCAAACAAAAAAAAAATGTATTAAAAATGCAAGGATTGTACAAATATTTTTTACGGATAAATCGAGAAAATTCGTATATTTCTTAGATGTGTTTTCAAAGGATCAAACTACAAAAAATTGGATTTTAAAAAATATTCTTAACGGTTTCTTCAATCAAGAAAAAAAGAGGTTCTTTAGAATTTAACTTCAAGGATTGTTCAAAGACTTCCCAATGGTACATCTACAAATAAGCGTGAATTTTTGAGGGATTGTTTTTCATGAATTTTTCTAGAGGTACAAATATTTACAGAGGGGTTTGGGGAACGTACAATTTAGGTCCCTACAAAAATAATTTAAAACCTGCAATGAAAGTAGGAAAGTCGGACTGGGCCGACTATATGATACCCTTCACCACTATATGGGTATATTGTACATATATGTATCCTAACAATTTCATGTTAATATTACTTCGAGGGATCATTGAATAAATTTAAATGTGTGATCTTTATCTATAAGTGAACCAACTAACATCAGTCCATACACATGCCTTTCTGCAACCTATGCTAAATTTCATTTCATTCGGGTAGATTTAGAGTCCTTTGCGTACAATAGGAACATTTTATGTAAATCGATTTATAGCACACTTGATATGCGATATTCGGTATGCCGCAATCAGGCATCCTTCGAAATATATACGGAAGTTATGTTAGTGTCAATTTGACACGTAGTGCAAAACTTCGTTTCAATAGGACAAACATTAGGAGTTTGGATCTTAAATCGGACGAAAATATATATGTGGAAGCTTTATATAAATCTGAACAGATTTCAACGAAACTTGTCAGAGATTAATTTATATTATCTTCAATTCACTGTAGAAATATGTGGTAATCGGGTAATCGTCGAGTATTAATGCATAATTTACATTTCCTGCAAATCAAAAGAAATGTAGGAGCTTTGGTACACTATTTACTTCAAATCATACGATAATATATATGAGAGCTATATCACAATCAAACCCGATTTTCACGAAACATAAAACGCACCATTCTAGACTTTATTCAGTATGCAAATCGAAAGATATATAGGTACTTTTGTACACCATTTACATTAAATTGGACGTAAATATATATGGGACCTATATCTAAATCTGAACCGATTTTCACGAAACTTGGCACTTTGGAAACTTGGGGCTTTGGTACACAATTTATATAAAATTGGACAAAAATATATATGGGAGCTATATTTAAATCTGAACCGATTTTTCACAATTTCAATTGTGTTCGTCTATGGACCTATGCCAAATGTTATCCAATTCGGATCATAAATGCGGCGTGTACTTTTTTACAATTTAACATGGACAGACGGATGGTCATGCATATATCGGCTCAGAAGGTGATTATATGTATATTCTCTCATATGTCTATCTCGTTTCCTTTTGTCTGTTACAAACATATGCACAAAGACATAATACCCTATACCACAGTGTGGCAAAGGGTATAAAAACCATGACATTTTTTAAATGTATGTCCAAGGTTTT
Source organism: Musca vetustissima (assembly GCF_032173495.1). Lineage (NCBI taxonomy): Eukaryota > Metazoa > Arthropoda > Insecta > Diptera > Muscidae > Musca > Musca vetustissima. The sequence goes on along the minus strand of NW_026878788.1, from coordinate 153,781 downwards.
TAAAAATAATTCAAATTTAAATAAGAAAATATTAATAAAGGACCTTTTATTTTTCGAATGATGAATCTTTATTTTTCCCAGGATTTTTTAAGATTTTTCCATGTTTTTTTTTTTTCAAAGTATTTTAAAGTTTTTTTATTCAGACCAAAAATAATATATAAATAGATTCAAAAATGATTATTTGTATAATCTCTCTAATCCTTGCCATATTTCGAAGATCTTCATTATTTTTTTTTAAAAGGCGATTTAAAAAAAATAAAAAAAAATCCTAGTTCATACAAAATAATAATAATAATAATGCAAATGTGCACCACTTTGTCACTTTTTGTGCGTTTTTCAAGTCAATAATAATGTATAAATCAACTAGTTCATACGTGTACAAGCATATGTACAAGACATAGCAAACACTGTGCGGTGAAGGATATAAAGAAACGGACCCATAGTTAATTTTGTGGATGTACCTAGATGCATGTACACAGACAGTCCATCTGTTTTCAGAATGAATAAACTAATGACCCGATGTCTTAATCCTTTTTCAAGGATTTTGATAAAATGTGGATTTATTTTTGCTTGAAACAAGAATTTTGTTTAAATTTCCAATCATGTTCCTCATTAAGCTTTTAAATTCTTAAAAGTTCGTCATAAAAAAATTATCCGATGCTGTGGCAATAATCAAAACTAAAGCAATTAGGTTTAGCGTAATTGGTTTATTTGAGGGGAACACTACAAAACGTAGTCATTACATTTAGAGCCATGGATTATTAAGGAATATATATAAGAGAATTAAATACTTAATGAATTGTAATCGTTACAACGATAATAAACTAAAAACGATGAGTGTGATTGTATAAATCAGGCAAACATAACGACTCTGCATTTTGAAGAGAAAATTGTATTTTACAGAAAAAAAAGAAATTTATTTACATCATAACAAAAGAAACGTCTGTATTGAATTAACTCAAAGTTAATTGATATTCATTTGTCGTTTTCACTTCGACCAAATAAACATTATGCAGAAATTGTTTAATCATGTATGTGTTGGTGAGTGGTTGTGTATTTGTCTGTGTGCATGTGTTTGTAATTATATTACTTTAATGTAGACATGTACGCCACGACAACACTCTGCTGACAAAGCTCCAGATGTCCGGAGTACATATCATGAATATATATTAAGCTATAATCACTGGCTGTGTGTATGTATGCATGTACTATAGAGCGCGTGGACGTGATGACACTTTTCAATCACATTATACAGACACAAGCTGCAAAACGGATATTTAATATCGGCTTTGTTAGGCACTGGCAGATTGAGGGAAATTAATAAAGCTTTTAAATTCAGGATTTTTACTGGCGATAAAATAATTATTTTCTAATATTTTCTTATTTCCCAATAAAATAAGTTTGAGGGGAGTCTTAAACAAAATATGTGGACTTTCAGAGATAACAATTTTTCCAATTTTCTCAAAAATTATAGGTTGACCTTTGGCAAATTGCAGATAAAATAGGCCAATTTGAACTAAAAATAAATTAGGTTTGTTTTTGAGAGAGAGAGGTTTTAATATGTTTTTCATTTGATTTGACTGATCATCTCCTATCAGAAAATCATGTATTTGAATTTATTCGAATTATTCGATACGCTCAGCATATGTATTACCCATTAAATGTGGCAAATATTTAGTGAAACAAACAATTTTATTTCATTCATAATGGATCGTGGAATTTGATAAAGAAAACAAGTGGTTCTTATAATTTTACTACACCGAAGCACACATAAGTTTTCTTATTTTATTTGTTTTCTTTGCTAGATAATATTTTCTTTTTACAAACAATTTCATCAATTACACGTAAATATTTCCTCGTATCTTCAGGTATTTTATGATTACTTCAAATGTGATGTTGAACTTTCTGTTCATCGGTTTTTTTATAGCTGGACCATAAATGGATGCATTTCAATTGATGTCAGCACATACCGAACCATCGGTCCATTCACTGTAATTGTCCATAAGTCTTTTTGTGACAGTTTCTCTTTTATTGTGTTATGTTCTTTCTTTTATTTTCGGCTTCAATTTTTATCTTCATTCCTTATAGTTGTCAAAGTTTGAGTGTGTGTGTATGTTGCATCAATCCAATCCATCGAAAAACGAATTGGAAGTTTTTGGGGGTTTTCATCTTTGTTGTTGTTCTTGTTGGTAAAATTGATTGAAAGTACTTGTGTGGATATTGCTTAAGGTTTTTGTATATGTTCGGTATGATATTGTTTATCCACAGATATATGAAAATATACACAGTCGCAAAGTTAGATGTGTTTTTTATTGAAGAGGACAATAGGACTTATTGTTTTTGTTGTCTCTTTTCAGGAAATGGAAGTAAACATTTGTGTTCCTATACAAAAACTCTGGAAAAGAATTTGACCCAAAATACCTTTTCTCGGACAATAGCAATATGGTTGAAAAAATATTTTATTATTGACACAAGTAATGGATTGAGGAATACTTTATAAAGAATAGGAATACTTTATAAATATTGAAGAATACTTTATAAATAGTTTAGGAAATATTTCTATATTATGTTTCTGTATTTTTAGAAAAAAAAATAAATATGCTCGAGTTCCTGAAAACTCCACAAAAATCCAATCTGGAACATCATTGAAAAATGTCGGGTTAAAAATGTGGATTATTTGGATCATGCAACTCGAATCAATGTTATTCAATTGATCGGCATAATTAGATCTATTCATGGTACATGTTTCTGACTAAACCCTCAGTTCTTCATAATCTACAATGTATACGAAACATTTTAAAATATATTGATATAAAAGTTTCTCTATACGGATTGGGTAAAAGTGAAAATGGACAAAAAAATCATGAGAATATCGATTTATTTTTTGGGAACCAAATCTTATGAACGACGTTTTTTAATATCTGGTATTTAGTTTATGAAAATGACAAAAGGATACAACATATCCTAGAGGACTTTCGTGCATCATTTACATAAAATCGGACGAAAATTTATATGAGAGCCATATCTAAATCTCAACCGATTTTCACGAAGCGTGGAACATATCATCCAATTCATTACGCTATGCCAAATTTCGTGCAAATCGATGGAAATATAGGGGCCTCGGTGCAACATTTACAAAAAATCGGAAGAAAATATATATGAGAGCTATATCTAAATCTGGACCAAAATCTGGACCAATTTTCTAGACCCAATTGAGTACGCTATGTTAAAATTTCGTGCAAATCGAAAGAAATATAGGGACCATTGTGCCTATATTTAAATCGGATGATAATATATATGAGAGCTATTTTCAAATCTGGGCCAATTTTTCAGTACGTGGTACACATCTTTCTAGACCCAAATCGAAAGAAATATAGGGACCTTGGTGCACCATTTACTTAAAATCGGATGAAAATATATATGAGAGCAATATGTAAATCTGAATCGATTATCACGAAACTTGGCACACATCAATCTATGTAAAATTTCGTGTAAATCGAAGGAAATATAGGGGCCTTGGTGCACCATGTACACAAATCGGAAGAAAATATATATGGTAGCCATATCTAAATCTGAATCGATTTCCACGAAACTTGGAACACATCACTCTTAAATCAATTCAGTATGCTATGCCAAATTTCGTGTAAAATATAAGGGCTTTAGTGTACCATTTACAAAAAATCGCACGAAAATATGTATGGGAGCTATATCTAAATCTGAATCGATTTTCACGAAATGTGGAACACATCTCTTTTGACTCAACTCAATACGCTTTGCCAAATTTCGTGTAACTCAAAAGAAATATAGGGGCTTTATTACTGCACCATTTGCATAAAACGAAAGAAAATATATCGACTTCTCCGAACCATAGTATGTTAAGTCTGAAAAGTGAGTTTTTCAGTAGAAGCTTTCAAAGTATGGAAGTTTCTATTATCGTACGTGCCATGCTAAGTACATTTTTGCTTATAACTTTGGTTTGGATTGGCCGATGATTACCCAAATTTCTGTGAATTTAAATTAAGGACCGTAGTATCTAAAAACGTAAAGAACTTTAAAACATGCTAAGTCGACTTAGCATACTATGGTTCGGAGGCGTCGATATATGGAAGCAATATCTAGATCTAAACCGATTTCCACCAATTTCAATAGGGTTCGTCCTTGGGCCAAATAAATGAGCTGTACCAAATTTTATTTAAATTGGATTATAAATGCGACCTGTATTTTGTTTACAATTTAACATCAACAGAAGGGCAGACGGGCGGGCGGACATACATAAATCGGCTCTGAAAGTGATTGTATGCATATTCTCTAAAGGAACCATGTGCTTATCTCGTTTCCTTTTTCGTATTACAAACATATGCAGAAAGACATAATACCCTGTACCACAGTGTGGTGAAGGGTATAAAAAACTTGGCCTATTGCGAATTAGACCTTTTGGATTCTTGTTATACTCTCCGAAGGGTTTCATACCCAAAACGAATTAACATTAGCTCCATTTTATATTGAGAGATAAATTATACTAAAAATAGTATTTATTTCAAATAATGCTGCATTATAAATTGTTGGAAACGTTTTTCGTTAAATTTTGAATTTCAAGCTCTCATCCTTGTATTGGCCAGCAATGTCAATGATTACTATAGCCACTGACCATGAGTAATTTGTTTTTCCTTGTTCGAACATATACACTTGTATTTTTGAAATTAATTGCTATCACACAATTCATTACCTTAAAATATTGTATCGCATTGTGACATTATCACCATCATCTACAACACTTGAATATTTCTTGTCAATGCAAATATTTATTGATTGTGTTCTGTATATTTCCTTGTTTCATTACAGGTACGTACGAACGTCAATGGCAATTTGCTGTTCTGTTCTGTTCTATCAACATCAACATAAATGTCCTTGGATTTTCGTTGCGTATCAGGTAAATCATCATGCTCAAGGCAAAGGTTAATTTGTGTTGCACTTGAAATTAGCCAGCAGAAAATTGCACTAATTGCATTTTTCCAATTAACTGCTAATATCATAAGTGTCATCATGCACATATGTACGTACGTACACATGACAATGGGATGTGTGTGTTTAGCACATACACATTTTTCTTCTTCTGATTTTTCGTCATCGTTAAGGTGCAATTGGCTAATTAAGAAAAACATGAATTTGAAGACACTTTTGATTTGAGATAAATTTGTTGTCATGTTAAAAATTATTGAGATATTACTATGTGTATGACAATTTCAAAGTAATTGATTAGATATCGGGCTTATTATATTTATTAATATATAAAAGGTTTATTTGTTAAATTTAATTGAAGGACAGGGATACATACATAACGACAGTAAATATAAAGAAACACAAGTATATTTCACAGTTGTATAACCACCACTATAAGATGGATATTCCGTTAGGAATATTCGGATCTGGAGCCCACATTTTACGAAAGCTAACATTAATCGTAAAAAGCGTAAATTTTTTAAAATCTTTTGTCGTATTTTTATGAAATAGGCAATATTTCCTGTTCTAAAAACAAAACAAGAATATATAAAAGGAACACGCGTCGTTTTTTAATATTTTTGATTTTTTTTTTTTAAATAGAAATTTTGTGTGTGTTTTTGTTGTTTTTTAAAAATAATTCTTGAAAGCGTATGTTTGGATTTTTTAAAAATATTTAATGTAAGGAATTTTCTTTTTTAATATTTTTGAAGTGAGATAGTTTTTCAAATATTTTTTTAAGTAAGGTAGTTTTTTTTAATACATTTTGAATTAAGGTAGTTTTTGTATTTTTTAAAATTTTGTATACCTCCTTTTACTGATGAGGAGGACCTCCGTTTCCGTGGACCTCATAAGGTATACATATTCTCGATTAAAATAAAATTACATGTATTTAACCATGTCTTTTTAACAGACATTAATACTACTCCTAGAATATTTGATATTGAAAATGTGATATACCGATCCACGTTTTTGTGGAGCTCCCATATATTGGTACACCCATATTATTTTTGGGACGTTTTTCAAACGAATTGTCAGCAATGTGATATCATAGGTTCTGATTGTGTAGCAAGTCTTCCTACAAATCTTCTCTTTGGTCGTTTGAACACGTTTTTAGCCGAATATGATACAATTTGTTACCTTTAATGCTCTTTATATAGAAAATCTTATCAATATTATTACTATTATTATCAATTAGTCCGAGATTGTGTATAGCCCCCATATGACGGAACCCCTTATTTTATAGCATTTTTGGCTTCTTATTGCGTAGCGAATCATCCAACAAAAAATTATGAATATCGGTCCCATTGGTTTTAGACACTTGTTCCACCCCACTAAAATTAACAATGTGTGTCCACTCTTAGGAATTTTTAAGGGAAAAAAGGAAACAAAGCCACAAAATCTGTTTGGAAAAATCATCCGGTATACAAGGATTCCACCTATTATTCATTACATCTGAAGTCGATGCAGTATAATGGGGTTGGACACTTAATTTCAGAATAAATGTCCATGGAAACATTGGTAACAAAGACCCATTTATTTGTTATATGTATATAAAATGTGTGTTTGCAACACTTCGAATGGTTCGTCGGAGAACCTATGAAGCATATATAGTCTTTATCATAATAAAATTCATTGTAGATTTAACCATATCCGTTTGCTGAAATCATGATAGAGATCGTAATATTCAAGATAGAGCTTTGATATTCTGCACTGACACTACTCCTAAGAAATTTGGTATTGCAAATGGGGTATATTGATACACGTTTTTGTTCACAGAATATTGTCATTATTGGCTCATGCTTTCACATAACCTCCATGTAAAGTTCCCGATCTCTTTTCATTTTTTAACAAAAACGGAGCTATAATTCTAGATTTTTGGAAGCGGACATATTTCTATCCCCCTACAAGGGTTACAGTAAATTTTCGGTATTTTAAGCGAAAACGTAATTCGGCATTAAAACTTATTTGTAAAAAGATGATCCTCCCCAGAAAATGTTGAATCTGGGTCAATCTATATTCCTTAGTCTAGCTATCCAACCGTTGTGTCCGTAAATACGTATTTAATTTTCTAATAATCTAAATAACTTTCTAGAGACAAATGGTATTGAATGAATTCATGTGAATGTCCCCATTTTATTTTTTATGAAATTTAGAATGTACTCGACCGGTCGTACTTAACCAAGTTTTTACTTGTTTATGGTATAGAATGATTTAGACATACTTTCCAAAATCATTCGATGTAGTAGTGTTCCATGTGGTTGTAGGTTCGTTCACGTATGACTTTGTTCCTATTCTGCCTAGCATTTGGTATAATCTTTGATATTATTATATTAGGTTGGGGAAAATAAATCCAATTTTTTTTATATGAACTATAGGACATTAATTAACATACTTCGGATTGTCCGATTTGTGTCAAATATCCACCGTTTTGTTGTATGATTTGTTGCCATTTTAAAGGTAACTACATAATGCATCTCTCATAGAATTGATGTTCTCTATTTGCAAAAAACTCTAGTAGTTAATCCTCCCTTTAGTAGTCAATCCTCCCTTATCATTACAGAAATTTTGCAATGCAAGAAAAATATGATAATTTCTTGGTGCCAAGCAGAGATGGCCTGTCAGAAACAGTGACGTAAATGACATACATTTCCGACGTATAATACATACGTCAGAAACGTCGGAAACCTACCCAAATCCATTAGATTTTTGACAAAATAGCTATTTCCATTAATCAATTCGGAATTTACGCATGCTTTACTCAAATCCATAAAATTTCAAAATTTTCTTCTCGAAAAAATTTAAAACTTTTTATCAGTTCTAGTAAGGAATAGTCAGATATATGTAAAAATAATATATATTCTTGAAAATAACTGTGAATGCTGATAATATTGATATGAATGACGTTTACTACGTTTATTACATTTTATACAGGTATATGACGTTTTCGACGTTAACACCATTTTGACAGTCGAAAACCTAAAAATTCGTCACACGGACCATCCCTGGTGCCAAGTCCGGACTATATAGCGGATGCATTAAACTCCCCAACCAAGCTTCCGAAGATTCTGACGAGTCACACGACACATTTCCTGTTGGCCAATTCTGGCCGTTTCTGGCCAATTGCTATCTTCAAACGGTCTAGTTGTTGAGAGTAAAGGTCAGAATTTAGCGATTGGCCATATGGAAGCTACTCATAATCAGCAATCCCCTTCCACTGCCACCACATGCTTAGCAGAACCTTCCTGGCCGTTAGTCCTGGTTTGGCCACCGTTAGAGGTGCCTCACCGCTCTTTGAGTACGATCGTAGGTGATCCATTTATCATCTTCAATCACCATCCGTTTAAGAAATTGGTCTATCTCATTAAGGTTTCGCAGATGGAAATTCGATCCATCCTATTTTTTTCTGTTAATTGGTGTGGCACCCAAAAACCGAGCTTCTTTTTGAATCCAACTTTGTGTAAATGGTTTAAAACAGTATTCGATCATTTCTCCGATTTTATCGACATTTTCGACGATAAAATCTGAGAAATTTCCCCAAACTAATATATTTTTAAGAACAAAAACTTTTTTACCTGAAGAAATATAATAATTGAAATATAATATTAAATTGTCTTATACATTTAATAACGTGAAGCAATTACCGAAAGTATACATTTTGTGTAGTAATTTTTTTAAATAGAATCCATATACATTTATCATTCTATTATCACTTAACGCATCAGTTTCAATAGACAAAATCACGGTCATATATACAATAAACAAAAAACCAAAATATTCCTTAGAGTATTTGGAGGGTGTATGGAGAAATCTTTGCAAAAATATCTTTTGTCAATTTTAATGGAACTGCAAGTTCTGTTGCATTGTTATTTATTTTCTTTTCTGTTTGTTCTAATATCCTTGGTAACATTGAAAGCAATTTGACAAAACAATTGATTCTTATCTTACGCCAGGTATAACACATACATAACTACTTGTATAGAAGTGTACTGGTTGTGAACATAAATACTATGAAATAAACATAAACATATATCGTGTGCCATTGTATATGATACAACATAAATGCACATTACATTTACTATAAAATACTATGGAAAAAATTTCATATTCTTCTAGGTTATGCTATAGACAGCCTTAGGGATATGTTCGACTGAAACGTGTTGGACATGACTGCGATGGATATTGTAGCATATGCAATGAGGAGGGGTTACGACGATGAACAATACAGGGCCATTACACTCACAGATAATAACTGAGTATAGTAGTGGTGTACAACAAAATAATGTATCCAACAATAATAACAATACCATTGACAATATCCATCCGTTCAATGTTTAGTTAAAGCGTTCTTTGTTCGTTTCCTCTGGCTGCAACCAACACGCATAAAATCAGAGAGAGAAGAAAGAAAAAACTATAGGAAAAAAGTTCCATGCATACGCACTGCCACATTGTTTATCCAAATTGGTTGTAGATATGATGCGGTATATGTCTAACATAGACGATGCTATGGAATATGAGTTGATTTATATCAAATATGAACTTGAATTTCGAAACAGGCTATAAAGGTCATAAAAAATCAACAAAAATAATTACATATTATAAAAGTGAAAAAATTAAATGTAGATTATTTCTTATCTGGATCTGGATAATATGGATCCAAAATTACCAGGGTTTGCCGAAAATTAAACACAATTTTAAATTTTTCCAAAAAAAGTTTAATTTGGTTCCTTCCAATACCTTCACATTTTACCGAACTTGGGGTGGGGCCTTCTGAACGTTTCTATAGAGATAATTGGGCTTTGGTTTTATTGTCAGAGCCTTACACCCATGTTTTGCCGCCAGTTATGACCTTTTGGACTTAATATGGATAGTCCTTGACGATTTGTATCCTCTTCTGAACGATGTCTACACGACATTGTCTTTATACCCTACACAGCATTGATGTCAGAGTATAAGAGCTTTGGGCAGTCCCAAGAGTTTGCCACGACGTAAAATATTGGTCCTAGACCCAACATTAAGTATGCCGATCGTCATGTGTGTCAGTCTAGTCGTCCGTCTGTCCATTATAATTTGTGAAAATAAACAGGTCACAGTTATGGACCAATCGTCAATTTTTGAATTTAGAATGAGTTCAGATCAAAAAAGTTCCCTTTTTTATTTGTAATGATCCGATCATATTTAAGGGATGAAGTAGACCTGAAATTTTATGTTTGTCTGTCTTTCTGGTCACTCTAGATATCAAGTAGAAGACAACATCTCGGAAAATGGTCTTTCAAATTGGATGAGATACGCACAAGACCGACGCGCCTGGAAATCTTTTTTTTTTAAGCTCGGCTTATGGAACAACCATTCTGTCAAAAGCCAGCTAAGTATGTAAGTACTAGAGGTCACAATTATGGCGCGAACACCACGAAATTTTACACCAAAAAGGGAATCTGGCCAAGGAATAAGCATGACTGTTTTCATGAAGAGCGGTCAATATTTAGCGGGTCAAATGGACCCAGACATTTGTGTGAAAATTACAAAATATTACAAGAGGAGTGGTTGACCTTGAAATTGATACCAATTGTATTGTTTCAAAATATAAAAAAGGGACAATTAAAGACAGGTTTGCAAAAATTACGGAATGTCATTTCGCAGAACACAGCTAAACCTTTAAAATATAAAATGTTAGTCTGGACCTTTATATGGGGAATATGTCAAAACATGGTCTTATATAGATAATATTCTGTATTTTTTCCAAAAAAACTTGGAATGCCATAGTGTAGTACTTGTATTTAGAAAACGTGTGCACAGATATACCACATTAGCAATATGTAACAACCTTGGAAAAAAAGCAATGCATGTGCAAAATTTCAAAGTTATACATTTAGTATTGGGATCTTTATCGTGATTTCAACATACATCAGTTGTACATGATATTTTGGAAAAAAAAATCCGCCTAATAATACTTCAAAATCAGCCTCCCTAAAAAATTTTTCCTTCACTGTCTTAGAAAAAGCATCCGTATTAAATCTACGCTTGATTATGTTGGAATTATATCTGAATTATAACTCAAAATCATATCAGGTCCATGTAGTAATTTTAATGGATTTTAATAGTACAAATATTTTTTATTTGAGTATTTTTTCCTACAGAAAAGAACTGACTCATATGGTGAATAGTAACAACTGGAAAAACAACATCAATAGACAAAAATGGTCTGTTAACATTCCATCAATTGAACTCTTCCATACACCGAGCAACATTATTCACGTTCCATAAATAAGGTCATGTACTGCAAGAGGAATGTGTCGTTATTTACTGGAGGAAAATGATGCGGTGTGTGTGTGTGAGTTACCATTAATCCTGTACACGAGAACTGTTGGTACCATATGGAATTAATATTGTATTCCTAGTAAAGGGAATGTGTGGCTCTTACATCCTACCAAAGCATCCTTCGAACCATCGTCATCATCATCTCTGACGGTTCTGTCTTATTGTCAATTCAATGCGTGTTGCATTTTATTTTTATTATTTGTTCTAACGTTTGTTTCTTGTACTCCCGGTATGTATGAAGTGAGTGTGTGTGTCGTTATTGTTGTTCGTTCGTCGTAATGTCGCCTTCGGTTGCCTTCAATTGATTTTGAATCTGTTCCTGAAGACATGTTTTGTCGTAGTAACAACATGTATGTACATGGCAAGGCACGCGGATATTGTTATATGTTACCAATAAATTGCCAATAAAATTCAACCATACGTAAATGTAAACGCACAAAGAATAATATTAGTTATTTGTGTGATTTGTTTTAGCTTTGAGCCAGGAGTATAGTAACGGAATATCTAAAGGATAGCAGAAGGATAGAGTGTGTTCTACAGCGACAAAGGATAAGATAAGTATATTTTGTTGTTCCTTGCTCTTCCTCCTCCCGTCGTCATCGTTGCATGCTTAAGATTTCATAGGTGTGCCATAAGATTTGTATCAATTCCTGTGGGATATATGTATGTCCCATAAGGATAATGTGCTTACATGCATGTATACGCATACATTGTTGATGAACAAAATAATACATAAAAGTATTGGAAATGAAAAAGCCCAAGGGTTATGGAATACAATTATTTTTGTTTTGTTTTCTGTTTTTCGGAGAAAATAAATGTATGTTTAAATTGATTTAAAAACTTTATATGTATTTGAATCCTTAGTATATAAACCCTTCGTACTAAAATCGTTCTTAACGATCAGTAGGAGTAGAAAAGGTCAAATTCGAACATTTAAAATACTAAAATATTTGACCACCCCCTTTCTTTATGTGAGGGTATAAAAAGAAGTCATTGTTTGTCAAGTCAGGGCTCTACGGTGGATGGCCCATCTCCACCACATTTTGACTGATCAAAAATACACAGATCCAGTTTTACCAAGAGAATGACCTACATAGCCCTCATGTTTAGTACATTTTATTCATGAAATCAGGGGAAAATATATGTAAGTATTATACCTTACTACCAAACATAATATACGTCATTCCATTCTTCCTATATTCAATATTTCATTTCAATTTTTGAAAATTTTAGTAGCCATTACATCTGGTCGATGCACATAATAAAATTTCCCCAAAACTAATATATCACTTATCTCAAAGAAATTCCCCTTGTTTAAGTTTAAGTTTTCCCCAAATTAGAACATTACTTCAATCGCGTTAACTATCCTCTAGCATAACCATAATTTCCACTTTGAGTAGTTGTACGCATTCATGTCATTTAAGGAATTTTTCATTAATCACAAAATTGAAAGTATTTCAATTTTCGTAAAACTTTGTACCGACAAAAATCAATATAATTCTATTTTTGGGGCAAAGTGCAGAAAGAACGATGAAGCACACACACACATATATGCACGTCAAGAATAAAAACTTCCAACATATCTCTAACATGCATAAGAATTTCAAAGATTACATGCTTTTCAGTTAAGTAAATATGCCAAAAATGTTTGAAGGGTGATGTGTGGGGGTGTGTGTTTGCAGGATAGGATATGAAATATTCTAGTTTAAAATACATGCTACTGCATAGATTCTAATATATATGTTATGTACGTATGGATAAACGAAATATCTGGTAAAATTCATAACATAAATGATAATAACTTGTTATATATGGTTTGTAAAATATGAATAGAATGATGCTTGCATTTTACATAGGAAATGACACACCAACGTCAAACACGTTGAGAGGAAAACTAGCCTAAGTGATATGTGATTATTTTATCAAAAACGGAGATTATGAAATGCAGGATCTTGAAAATATGTTATGAGTAATAAAAGCCACATATTTCATCCGTAATTGTAACAGTCGAAAACAATTGTTTTAAGCAAATCCGAATTTGTTTGCCCTTCATCATAAGACATGCCTTCAAAATGTTTAGAACAATCGTACTCCTATATGGGTGCTAAGGCAAAACATTTCTCTACATTAAAATTTTTCTTCTAAGAGGATTTTAATCCTTTGATTTCTGAAAAAAGGCTATATCTGAACAAAGTCCTTTATTGAAATTTTTTCTAGGATTTCTAGTATTTCAGCCACCAAGAACCCAGAATGCCAAAGAACCCAGAACCCAAAATCTTACCAAACCTTCGATATATCGAAGATGTGATTGAGTTGCTGAATGGGGCCATGTCAAACCAAACGAGACCATCGATATATGTATTTTCGACTATCTGACATTTTCAGTGAAAAATTACATATATTTGCATAAATGTGCTTAGATCTGTTTGACGTACCAGTATGTGATGTGTTTTTTACATTGGTTTAAAAATAAAGTTACACCAAAAAAGTTCATCCACGAACACAAGTCTTTATTTGTCGATTAAGTATCATCCTTTAGCCCTGTTCAGAACAGGGTTAATGAATTCAATCGAGCCCAACGTTCGCTCAAAAACCACTACCCTTCACGACTTTGGATACCTACAGCGATGCTCAAACGTACAATGTCCTCTCGATAGATCAGATATAGCATCTTTAGGGGTTCATCGACATGGAATCGGACTAAATTAAATACGTACTCTACATAGGTATATATACAAATTTAAATCTCATAACTCATAAACGTTTCATTCTGAAATCTGTATCTAAACTGAACAGATTTTTACAAAACCTATTTAGTCTCAATCCGCCAAACCTTCTGAGTTTGTAGTCTCATTTACGTACAATCGGATGCATATATGTATATGGGAGTTATATTTACATCTAAACCGATTTCTACAAAAATTAACACAGACTCAATTCGGTACGATATGCAACATTTCGCCTCAATAAGATGTACCTTGCAAATTTGGTGTACCATTTATATAAACTCGAACGAAATATATCTAAATCTGAACCGATTTCTACATATTTTCGCATACGTCTCTTTGTGTTTATTAGGATGATGTGCATATTTTTGGCTACATAAAATCGGGCGAAAGTATATATGGGAGGAATATGTCAATCTGAATAGAGACATAATTCAGTATGATGTCTAAAATTTTTTATCAATCGGTCAAACATTGTGACTTGGGTAAGCTAATGGGAATAGGGCAAACCTACATATAATCTGAACCGATTTTCGACGAAACCCTATTGAGTTTGTATTTGGACCCAATAAGTACGCTGTACTAAAATAAAACAGCATCGAACATATTGGCCTTCAGAGACGAGCTTCCTTGTTTTGTGCTGATACGTTGTCATGGCATAAAAATTCTGATTGGATTTTTCACAATTCTCAGTTTCCACGAAGTGCTTCGAGCAAACGAGTTATACGTTCAATGTCTCATTCTTTATTAACCGACCAGTGAAAATTGAAACTTGACGAGTCCTTTTTCGCTCTTGGGGTGATAGCGCTTTAATTTTCATGTCATAGCCGGAGCGATCCCTATGCGACGTCTTCACCGTTTTTTATGTAACTCGTGGAAAAAAATCTTCACCGCCGCTTTCTTTCGTCCGTAAAGCTTTCGATGATTTTTCAAAATCATTTTCTTAACTGTTGATTATTTTCGGCCGTTCTTGACCTGTTCGGGTGATCAGGATGACCATTGCCATTGACATTTTCGCGAACTTTTTAAATAGTAAAAAGTCGAAGACCCAAAACACATAACTTATTTGGTCCAAGGATGAACCCTAATGAAATTCGTGAGAATCGACTGTGATTGAGAAATTTATATATCTGCCCGATTTGCCCAACTTTTTTGCATTGACACAAAATTTTGTACATTTAATTTTTGGTGAAATCGATTCAGAGTTCTTAGAGTGATATAGTCCCATATATCGGTTAGAGCGATTTTCTTGCAAATTGTGTATCAAATACGCAACAATTGTCCGGCTGTGAAGAAATTTAGCATAGGGCACCAAATTGAGAATAGAAGGACGTGTATTAAATTTTTTTTTAATTATTGTATATATATATATATATATTCGACTCATTTCTTGCAAATTGTGTCCCAAATACCCAACCCGATTGCATTTAATTTTCTTTCCACAAGTCGTTCCAGTTTTTAAATATAATTTTATTCGACTTCAATTAATTGTTACACCGCTATCCTTAAGTCCTTCCAATTGACAGAAATATCATAAGTTCTTATTTAGACATAGATCACACATTTCGTCCGGTTCAAGGTTCAAGAAAGATGATTGGTAAATTTGGATTCTCATTGACCAATGCTAATACAAATTGTCAGTATTGGCCAATGTCTCGGGATAGACCCCATATACCGATACTCCCCATTATTAGCTAATTTGGGAACTTTATGCAATTTTCTAAGCCGATTAATTAAACCTCCCAGCTTGGTTTTTTTAACTAGAGAACGAACATTACTTATTGTATTTTTATCCATCTGTGGAGACTGTCTTTCTGTCTAAGGACAATCCGGAATATAAATCCGACATAACCAGACCCGACTTTTGCCATATCCTTAACGATTTTCGATTGCTTTTTGCTCATGTCCAAAGGTGTATTACTGGACATAAAATCTACACACCGACTGAATATAAACCCGTTATCACTTATGATAACATAAGGATACATAATTTTTAATTTAAGTATCAGTGTTTTGAACTAGAAATTCTTGATTCCAGAATTTTAATAAATATGTGATTTAGTACATTTCGCCTCTACAACACCATATGTTATATCATGTGGGCATACAAGTTTTAAACGAATTCTTTGCTAACTGCATTTAGCATGAAAATTGTTTTAGGTAAATAGTTTGTACCCAATAAACTTTTTCCCAAGCATTCTTCACATGTATGTGCGTGTGCTTGGAAAATTGCACGTGCAATATGGGCAGTTTTAGTTGTAAAGATTTTAACCCAAAAGAAATTCTCTCGTTATCTTCTCTTTTTTATTATAATCTCAGAAAACAGAACACAAAATCTCCTCTCTCTCCCTTTAATATCTGTCCAACCCTCTCCCTTAGCAAAGGATTGTCTGCATGTGTGAAAAGAAAAGTTTTTTTCTCTTCTTCAAAGTTTTAAAATTTATTACTAAACGAATATTTGCTTCTCACATCTGGTCTAGTTTGTTGTCTATCAGTTTCTGGATGTTCAGTGGCTTGAGAAATTGAAATTACTTTTGCCTTTTGCAAAAATAAATTTCTTGTAAAATTCCTTGCCAAAGTAGTATTACACAAACGATAATATTTATTCACTTACTTTCACATAGTTAAATACATACACATGTTTGGTAAATTTGCAAATTATTAATTTAGCTTTATTGTCGTAATTAGTTAAGTGCAATTTAATATGTGAACGTGAATGTGTGTTGAGAAAAGACAACCAATACTTGTACAATTAATAAGGGAATGGTTTTAGTTTGTGGGTGTATCATTAGGGTGGACCTCAAAAGTACAAGCAAGTGATTTAGAATTATCAAAATGGTATATATAGGGCTTTAGGGCTCGAAGTTAAAATTTTGATTACAAATTACCAATCATATGTATCTGTCTATATAAGTTTCTACAAAACATGTATTCATATCACAGAAAATTTTTTATTCTCTTTCAATAGGATTTAAACTCCTTTGTTAAAATTTCAGGTCATTCATAATCATATGACCTTTTCATGCACAACTCTCTCCTAATTGCAATTGTCAAACAATGTCTTTTTGAAAATGTCTTCCTTTTTAGACAATTCAAATTCATTTGATGCATATTATCACTGCATTATAAATAATTTATAATTACTTGCACATTAACTGAACAAATGTACATACATTAATAAAATGTCAATCATACACGTACAACTTGTGACAATTAACATTTACACGAGCAATTATATCATAAATCAAACATCAAAGTCAGACATGATAATTTTGTCGGATTCTTAATCATAATGTTTAGAATTCTTCGAGTTTGTCATTTACAACAGTAAAACATATATAGATATATATGTATGTGATGACAGGAGCCTTCGTGTGAGCAAACGTTTTAATTCAAAACATATGCTATTGCGAAAAGTTTTAAACCCTACATCAGTTGGGTGAATTGTTACTTTTTTAGTTTTAAGATCCAGACTGATATAATTTTGTATTTTGGGGTCTCATTGAATATAAAATCCAAAAATATCAATATTGGTCCAACATTGAGAATTAAAAACTCGGTTTCTATATTTTTACACTTAGGTATTAAAAAAATAAATAAATATAAGTATGAGTCCACCTTTAGATATAACCCTTATGTAAAAGTATGCTCAATTTTGAGTTTAAATTGAAACCTCTTTGAGTCCCTATGAATTCGCATATTATTCTAAAATTTGGTCAAAATACCTAATATACATTGAGGGTAAAAAATACCAAATTACAGACAAATTGTTTGAAAAACGTGTCATAATACCGAATATTAGGGGGTACCGTTATTAGGGGTTATACCAATACTTCGACCCATTTGAATTAGCAAGTGTTTCAAAGCTCTACTTAAATATTGCCAGCTCTCTCATTAAACACACAGACTTAATGACAAAATTAATATGTAATAAATTAAGGTCTTTGAAGGAATATTGTTTAACATTCTCGCCTTTTAGGGCTATTGCATTTTGCAGGTCTTCAAAATTTTCGTTTTAAAAAACGCACGCCTCTCGTAGGTTCTGAAAGTATTCTTTTAAGAAAAATCTACGCCTCTCGTAGGGTTTAAAAAAGTTTTTTTGTGGGTTCTGAAATTGTACTTTAAAAAAAACCAAACTTCTCATAGGTTCGGAAATTGTTCTTTTAAAAAATTCACATCACTGGTTGGTTCTCCAGTTGTTCTTTAAAAAAATTCAATTTTTTCGCAGGTTCTGAAAGTTTTCTTTTTAAAAAAATTCACTCGCCGTGTAGGTTTTGAAATTGTTCTTTTTAAAAAATCCACGCCTCTCATAGGTTCTGAAAGTATTCTTTTATTTTGAATCTACGCGAGTTCTGAAAGTGATCTTTAAAAAAAAAATCGACGCCACTCGAAGGTTCTGAAAGTGCTCTTTAGGCCTTGAATATATTTTGTAGGCCTTGCATATTTTGTTTTTTTAATCCACGCTTGCCTTGACGGTTGTATTTGTAACAAAAATTCATTCCTAGATTCTAGAAATTTTGTTTACTTACAAATTCACGCCTCCTGTATGGCTTGAAAATATGTCTTCTTGTAGACCTTGGCTTGGTCAACATTCAAAATAAACTCTTCGAATGACCATGACCATTTGTCATCTTAAAACCCCACGCCACTAAAGGGCATTGCAATTTTTTCTTCACTTGGACTTTGTAACAGGCAAAATAAATCGAAATAGATCCATGGTTACTTTTCGGTTTAGAATATGCATATATATCACTTTCTGTAGTCGATTATATGCAGTGTCATAGCGTACTAAATTAAGTCTAGATAATGCTGTTGGTGTTAAATTGTAAACAAAGTGGAGGTCGCATTTATGATCCGAATTGGATGAAATGTGGCAAAGCTTATTATATATATACATATATATTCGTCCGATTTCAAGTAAATGGTGACCACAGTCAATATCTATCCCACACGAAATTTGGCAAAATAATTCTCTCAAGTTTTTAAAAATCGACGCCTTTTTGGCCTTAAAAAGAATATTCTTAGAACAAGACAGGGCAGCTGAAAAAAATATTTTTAAGCAGTCTACGCTTCTAGAAGGATTTAAACAACATATTTTAAAATAATCCGCGCATCGTATCGGCCTTGAAAGTAATATTCTTGTATTCACCGCTCTTGTAGGTATTGACATTTTTCCAAAATACATATCTCCATGGCCTCAAAAAAAGCTTTAAAAATCCAAAAGCCTTTGAAACAAATTATACCTAAAATGCCACGCCACTTTAATTGGCTTCAAAAACATCTTATTGGGTGAGGATCCAGTGAGGTTTTTATAACGATCATCTTGAAATAAACTTATTATAAGCATGACACACTCTTCTCCTAAGCAATTTATTACCTTTCCCATGATACTCATTTATTTTATAATATTATAATTAATATTATTAAAATGTAAAAATTTTATAATATTACAAATAAATGCTGCAAAATGAAAATGCTGTTTGTTTGGCAAAATGAGATATATTTTGGGATAAAATATACGAAGTTTATTAATTCACATAAATACATGATTATGTGAGGCATAATAATCATGTCTTTCTGCAACATCATTCTAGGCTTAATTCAGTACGCTGTGTCAAATTTCGTGCAAATATAAAGATATTTAGTGACTTTGGTGCACCATTTACCTTAAATCGTACGAAAAAATATATGGGAGCTATATCTAAATCTGAACCGATTTTCACGAAACACACAATCATTCTAGGCTCAATTCAGTATGCTGTGCCAAATTTCGTGCAAATCGAAAGATATTTAGGGACTTAGGTGCACTTTTTACCTTAAGGCGGACGAAAATATATATGGGAACTATCTCTAAATGTGAACCGATTTTTCCCAATTTCAATAGGGTTCGTCCTTGAGCCAAATGAATGAGCTGTGCCAAATTTCATCCAATTCGAATAATAAATGCGACCTTTGTTTACAATTTAACATGGACAGACAGAGGGACAGACAGGCAGACGGACGGACTAGCATGCATAAATCGACCTAGAAAGTGATTCTATGCATATTCTCAAAAGGAACCATGTGTCTATCTCGTTTCATTTTGCCTGTTACAAATATATGCACAAAGACATAATACCCTGTACCACAGTGTGGTGAAGGGTATAAAAATCTGATCTTGTGGTAATGGTTCATGAAAATGACAAAGAACAAAAAACATGGTCTCAGTATAGTAGTAGGATATGTTTTACAAAAATATTACTCATTCGATTTGTCTGAAAACATGTCGTCTCAAAAGTAACTTATAAAAGACGCAAACAACGGAAAAAAATTCATCACACAATAACATACAAATTTAACCTATAACGAATTTGTCCTTCCTTCTTCAATGGGCTCCATTTTGTGTCACAGTGTAGTCAATATATCAAAATATATATCTGTCGCGATTTTGATTTATGCTAATATGCTGTATATCAGCATGAATTCTCGTTGTGTTTAATTGAACAGCTTATTTGGTATGTCCAATGACATACAAATGTCTTCCATAAATAAAATATATATATATATATATATATATATATTTTATATTAATTCAAAAGTATTTCATGTTCATATTCCTTTGAAGATACCCCACATGACGTGTGAGTAATATTTTATAGCAATTTCTTCGGATTTCACTTGCAATAGCTGTTGGTTTCTTTTGCCATTATTAAAATTTCAAGGATTCTTCTTTCATTCAAATTGTATTTGAAAGCGAGTTACATTATTAGAAATGTCATTCAATGCAACGAACAACGAATGCAACAGCAGCGACAATGACGACAGTGGGAGCAGTAGCGGCAACAGCAATAACGACAAGACATAAATGGCTGTCTAGAAAATTGAAACTGAATTTGAAAAACGACACACATACACAGGCACGCGCAAAAATAACTTATATAAAAAAACAAGTATAGGAAGAGACACATCTATTTAATTCACTTTTTTTGATATTAAGCTTTTTTGAATATAAGAACACTAGATGATATTTATGACTAACAATAAGAAGCACACCAACTGAGTGAGAGAAATATAAAAATATGCAGAAAAAAAAGCAATGAGTGAGTGACTGGCTGACTGACTGAGTGAGTGAGTGACAATGAAAAGCCGCTAAAGTAAGCCAATTTGACTGCAACAACAAGGACAAGATCCACAACAATGACAAACAGCCCGCAAAATGGGTACACCATCATAAAAAATCATTCTTTCGAGAAATAACAAGAAAAAATAACAGCAACAACGAACTATTATTAATGCTCAACGTCGAATTGCAATTGAAACAATAGAAAAATGCCCATCAAAATGTGGTACAACAAAAAAGAAACCAAGGCAAGTGAAAGCATGGGGAAAATGACATTCCGTTCTACATTTCGTTGTCTTTTTCTATGTTAAATATAGGCAAATGTCAACAAGTCTATTTTCAGATGACTGTGTAAGAATAACAATTATAGAAATAGAAAAACATCTAAAATTAGAAGGCCCATCCCTTTATTCCCTCACCCCAACCCAAACAAATAAAGAAAACAATTAAAAATTCTATTCACTCAGTAGCAGCTGATTAGTTTTTTTTTTTTCATTCATTCATTTATTCACATTCAGTTTCATTTATATAATCAAAAAAAAGTAGCAAATGACAACAAACAAAAACGACAACGACAAATGCCAACATGCGACACAAAAATTAAAAACGATGGGAAGGCATATTTTCTATCCTGTCATGTTTGGTAATGGACCTTGAGAAATCAACTATCACCAGTCAAAAAATTTTTGATGTAAAATTAATATAACTCTTTGACAAAAAAGTTTCACTTTTCCACCAAGCCCCCTACCCCAAATATTTGTGTCATTTTGAAATTAACTAGATTGCATTTTGTTCGTGTTGTTGCTGCTGTTTCGCTGCACTCACTTCTCTTATTTACAAGAAGAAAAAATGAGGATAATTTATCATTATTGTAACAGTCAATGAAGTGGAACTTTTGTAGAACTAGGCTAAAAGTAATTTTTTCTCCCTTCAAACAGCAAAGGACTATTGCAATTTAGTTCATTTTTTTCAGTTTCCTTTGTGTGCGTTCGGCTTTGGAGTTAAATAGGAGTGTTGCCAGGGTTGCCAGTTTTACGTTTTTTGATAAATGACTAATTCTGTTGGAAGTAACACTAACTCGAAAACTCGAAGCTTATTCAAGAGGCTTGGATTTCCTTAACATTATCTTCAAATCCTACTTCAATGTGTGGATTTTTAACACTATTGATAAATACCCAATCTTTAGTAGTGAATTTTTTAAGAATAATTATTAAAGGTCATTTAGAAAAGGATATTTGTTACAGACTGCACAAAAAGAGAACAATTTTTATACAATTTATTTAAACCTAATATTCCGACGGTAATTTTTTTTGAACATACTACCCTGGGCTGAATCCTTATGGAATATTTTTTTTTAAATCTGTGTTACTGGTGTGGATTTTTAAGCATATTTTTAATGCCTTCTCCTTTGAAAAGAATATTAATTTGAAAAACTATCAGAAAATGACCAGTACGAAGTTTTTTAGCGCTGATATACAGCGGACAACCGAATTGGCTTTCTAAGTTGCTCAAATTGAGCAGTCGACACATGACAAGTTTTACCAGAAACATGCTACCGTTTTTATGCCCTCAGCCGTATGGCTAATGAGGGTATATTCACTTTGATACGGCAATAATGTGCCTCTTGGTCTTAGACCTTATATTTCTTTCGAACATATCCATTTCACACAATTTGGAGTCTGTGATCCCTCGAACGGAGTAACGGATTTTATCCAAACTTTGCACATCGTAATATTTCTAACAAATTTAAACATGTTCGAAGATAGGGAATATCGGTCCACTCCTTCTGATATTTCCCCCACATAATGGTCAAAATGTTGCTAAAAATGTATTTTATGATATCATGCACACTTACTATCCGATTTGAACCATACTTTGTACAATCTGAAGATGGGACCCATTAATCCTCTTCTTCTGGTACCTCCCCCACAAATAGAAATTTTTTAATACTTATAAACACAATATAAGACGAGTGAAATAACCGATTTGAACCAAATTTTGCACAACATGATTTCTTTATTTTTGTGTGTTCCAGATGAAATCCTGACTTTTCATTTTTATACCCTTCACCACACTATGGTACAGGGTATTATGTCTTCGAGAATATGTTTGTAACAGGCAAAAATAATTGAGATAGACCCTTGGTTCCTTTTGAGAAAATGTATAGAATCACTTTCTGTCCGTCCGTCTGTCCATGTTAAATTGTAAAATAATAAGTAATAAATAAGGTCTAGAATGATGTGTGCAAAGTTTCGTGAAAATCGGTTCAGATTTAGATATAGCTCCCATATATAGCTTCGTCCGATTTAAGGTAATTGGTGCATCAAAGACCCTATATATCTTTCGATTTGCACGAAATTTGGCATAGCGTACTGAATTATGTCTAAAATGATGTGTGCAAAGTTTCGTGAAAATCGGTTCAGGTTTAGGTATAGCTCCCATATATATTTTCATCGATTTTAAGGTAATTGGTACATCAAAGACCGTATATATTGTTCGATTTGCACGAAGTTTGGCATAGGGTACTACATTGCGTCTATAAAAATGTGTGCTAAGTTTCATGAAAATAGGGTCAGATTAAGATAAAGCTCCCTTATATATATATATATATATATATATGTATATATTCCCTCGATTTTAGGTAAATGGAGCATCAAAGTCCCCGGAAATCTTTTCATTTGCACGAATTTTGTCATAGCGTACTGAATTAAGTCTAAAATGACGTGTGCTAAGTTTCGTGAAAATCGGTTCAGTTTTAGATGTAGCTCCCATATATATTTTCGTCCGATTTTTGTAATTGGTGGACCAAAGTCCCTATATATATTTCTAGAATGATGTTGCTAAGCTTCTTGAAAAGATCCATAGCTAGGCCGATTGACACAACGTACTGAAGTAATATAAATTAGTCTCTGGCAAGTTTCCCTGAAATCGGTTCAGATATAGATTTATAACAAACACGCTACGTCTATTAGGATACATATGTAGAATATACCCAAAGTGATGAAGGGCATCATATAGTCGGCCCAGTCCGACTTTACTACTTTCCTTACTGGTTTTCTTTTCGGTTCAGGAAACCATAAAGAAAAGTCAACATTTTGGTTTCACTGCTAATGGTATGACATTTTTCAGGGAAATATGATTAATTAAAAAAGTCGATTAAGTCCACAATTACTCTTTTAAAATTTAAAATTACAAAGTCAATAACAATTTCTCTTCATCTTCAAAATAAGAAAATCCTCCCTGTTTTTTTGTTTAAAAAATCCTAAGACATTTTCAACTAATTGGCAACATTGACATTAGCGTTTCAATGCGTATTTACAAACTTCAACATTCCATGCCGAGCAAAGAACTAAACGAAACGAATGGAAATTATAAAGAGACAGCAATAATTCTTTTATGTAGTTTCAATTTGTTTCTTTTGTAGTTCGTTTTATGTCATCAGTGTTGCTGCAGCTTTGTGAAAGTTGTTGCTGCACTCCATTGCATGCACTATAGCTCACGTAAAAAACTTCAGTTAACAATCAAGTCTAAAACACAACAGAAAACTCAGGGGAGTAATGCTGAGGAAGACCTACATTTTTGCGTATTTGTCTTTTTTTTTTTTTTGTTTTTGTATCATTTGAAAAAGTTTATTCCCAATGCATTATAAGATGCAGACTAAATCGGAAATGTGGAATGAAGAGGGGGTGGATGTTTCTTTTCCTTCGATCATTGTTTTTTTTTTTTTTTTTTTTTGGTACAAAAAGTTTTCTGTCATTCGTTCAGTTAGTGTGGACAATTTTCAATGCTCTATTAAATTTTGAATTGCATCTGGACATCATTTACTGCATAACAAAAATCCAAAGAGCCCAGCATGGGGGTTCATAAGTAGTTGTTTTGGTATTTGCACTTAGTAGATAATTTTTAGGAGAACAATAAAATTTGGAAAGGAAGTTAAATAAAAGTGATATTGACAATTTTAAAAACGAAGCTTTATTCAAAATTTAAGGCTGATTTTTCTTGCATATCTTGGAAAAATGTGTGGTAAACTATTTTCAAAGATGCTGTTTTAGAGTTGTCTCAATTAGATTGGAAAAAATGCTTTGAAATATTCGACGAAGATTTTATAAAATAAATACTTTCTTCATCTGAATTAAATACTATGCCTATTGTGATATGTGGGCTGTTTTTCCCATATAAACGACCCGCCCCCATTTTCAGTATATTAATGGTTAAGCCATATTTACCCACGAAAGCCTTTTATTTAGCATTCTGGCTTCTTTGTGGATGAATGACATTTTTGACATAGGTCCTTGTTTTGGCTGAGCTTTTAAATAAATGTCCCCCCCAATTTTCTGTATTTAAAATGAGTTTGCCGCAGTTTCTCACTGAAGTGCCTGTATTTGGGCATTCCAAGTTCGTGGAGATTGCAGAATATATTATCGCAATATTTTCAATATAGGTTCAGTCCCATTCGGGGCTTAATACACGTTTTTCAACTGAAGAGGTTGTAATTTGGTATTTCATTGTTGGAAGGGTAGCAACAGTTTTGCAGAACTATATCGATTCTGAAAGTTTTATCCGAACCTTCTTTTAATTTAGAATTACGAATTACTTCTCTTTGGGTGGAAAAAAGTTTGTCAATGCAGGTTAATATAATGTTTTGATAAGCCCTCATATAACAGATCATCACTACACAGATTTTTGGTTTCTAAAATACTTCTTCCGGAATTATTTTTACTGTAGGTCAATGATTCTTGATAGACATGGTCTTTCGCGAAGTCATATAAAATTTTTGATGATGTCAATTCCCATGATCTTGGTGGCCAGTTGATATCGATACTTCGAGAAATTGTGTGGCATGTTGTAAGTAAGGTCCACTCATACCTTTGGACCAAAGAATCCACCAAACAACAGCCATTATGTGCAATTTTGGTTTCGTATGGCGTTTAAAATGGCAACAAATCATATAACAAAACGGTACATATTCGGACATTCCGAAGCATGTTAAATAAAGTACCATAGTTCATATTAAAATAATGGATTTCCTTTCTCCCAAATAAAATTCTATACCGATTTACACGTGTCTGTCTGTTGAAATCGCTAAAGGTTTAAGATAGAGCTTTTGGTTTGGTATTGCAATGAGATATAACGGTCCATGTTTTGGTGAAGCCCGCATATAAAGATAACCCCAAATATTTGGAATTTTAGGGATTTTGGGCACCTTTTAAACGAATTTATTTTTTTATTTTTATAAAGCATAGTGTAAAAATAAAATTTTTTTTTAAATAACCTATCACTATACTATAACCTGACCCTACCACTTTTCACATTGTTTATAGTTAGTCATTCTTAAATAGTATTTTTTATATAGTCCTCTAACCCATATAATTCCCTGCATTCCAATAATAAATTAATATAAATCTCATAGCCATCGACCTCACAAAACCACGATTACCTTTTTTTACGAGGAGTATAAATAACCATAAACGAAGGTGGAATTTCAAATAAATTTATAGATAAATTCACTTAAATTGTCTTCCGGGACGCAAAATCATTGCCGGTGATTTCGCTTTTCCTCTGATTTTCATATGGCATATTCAGCACATTTTTATCTCTAGATTATTTCCATAGAAACTATTGATAAACATTAAATACAAAAGTATCACCTTTCTTCTACACCCTGATATAGATTTTGGGTATTAGATAACGCATAAAACCACAGAAATGCTGTAAATCTTAGATATCTTTACCGGCAACACGCCACCCCTTAAAAAAGGATTTACACTGCGGCGGTAAGGCATCAGGCGACAGGCACTTAATATGAAAACAACAAACATAGATTGACGAGAGCAACAACAAGGGGAAGTCCTGCTAAACAAAATCGACTAAAGTAAAAGAAAATTCCAGCCAGTAATAAAAGGCATAAGAAACAGCACAAACTAGCGGGAACGAAAACGACACAGAAAAAGCGGCGGAGGGAAAATAAAAAGGATTATAATCATAAAAAACGTATCAAAAGCTATTTTGTCAAAACAAATCTTAACGGACCAAAGAAATGTGAATAAAGACGACACTTCACTCCACTCTACTTTAATTTATCCCCACTCTGGTGCTCAGCATTGAATACCACTTCACTTCACTTGAAATCCTATCCAATGGGATGAACAGTCGGTTTTTTCTGGTTTCTGTTAAACCTCAGAAAGAAAAATCGACGTCCAGAATACGATGACGACGTTGATGACGGTATGGCTAAAAAAAGGGATATACGAATCTGTGTAATGGCTAAGAAACAAAAACGCACACCAACACACACACGCACACTCCACCAAAGAAAAAAAGGAAAAGAAAAATCTTTGAAAATACTTGAAAGGTTGTAAAAATATTCGAAATTTAATTTTATGTCCACTCAACAAACATCAAGTAGGGAAATCAGAACAAGTGTCCGGGATGATGGTGGGCAGCATAAAGGGGGTGGATAAGAATAATACCCCAAACGAAACGAAGAAAAAATAAAAACAATTTCACTGAGCTGTTCTTGTTCACAACATATTTTCTCTAGATTTAAGATAAAAAAGGGTTAAACAGTATCCTCGAATTTAAAAGGGATTTTCGGCAAATTCCGTTAACGCTGAAAATAACACAAGAGGCTTAATAAAAAATTCTCTTTTATGTATTTGACGACAATCAGAACAGCCAAGAAACATATTGTCGTGCGAACGCTGTTAAATTGACAATTTAAAAAGGGATTTCGTGCAATAAAATTTAAATAAAAATCATAGTCCCGACCCAAATAAAAATCAACCCAATTAGCAGGAGAACATATTTTTGTGGTTATTAAATTACAATTAGCCCGACAAATATTTATATATACTAGGTTAACATATATATTTAAAGTCATCTTTTATTTAAATTTTTGAAGCTAGAAAAGAACGAAAATATGAATAGATGTTGGGTCGGGGGAATGAGGAATTTACGGAGATCTTTGACAAATAATTTCATACAAAATTTATTATTGAAATATTATCAATTTGTTTTCGAACATTATTGAAATATAAATATTTAATGAAAGCAAGTAAACGATTTTTTTCTTAATAAATTATTTTTTTTTCGAATGTATTATTTTTTCAAAATTTGAGAGAGCGCTTCTAAAGGTAATGGACCTATATAGTCGACTTTTATATTAAATCTTTCATTAATGTAAATATTAAAGGCTGAATTCATCACTCCTTTGTATAATGTAAATGTTTTTAAGCTAATAATTGACTATCTATTGTGAGGATCCGTGAGAAGATTTCCTATAGACCCCATATTTGCATTTTATGCATGTTTGGTAAAAAAATTACTAAATTTTTAAAATAATCTTTTTGTGAAGAACCATTATGGTGTAGATTTTTTAAAGAATATTTTTTAGATGGGTATTTGTGGTGTTGACATTGAAAATAATATTTTTAGAAGGACCATTAGGACGTCGATTTTCAA
This sequence comes from Musca vetustissima, assembly GCF_032173495.1. Taxonomy (NCBI): domain Eukaryota; kingdom Metazoa; phylum Arthropoda; class Insecta; order Diptera; family Muscidae; genus Musca; species Musca vetustissima. Next base: position 125,179 of record NW_026878788.1, on the reverse strand, counting down.
ATTATATTTTTATAAGAACCATTAGGTTGAAAATTTGTAATCGAACACGTTTAGAAAACCCGTAGATTTTTAAAAAAAATATTTTTAGAAAAACCACTAGGGCGTAGATTTTTAAAGGAACTTTTTTAGAAAGAATATATATTTTTTAAATATCTGCGCCCTGATTTTTAAAATATTTTTTCAGAAAAAAACATTAAAACATAGATTTTTAAAAGAATATTTTTTTAAAGTGCTATTAGGGCGTAAATTTTTAAAAAATTATTTTTAGAAGGACCATTAAGACTTAGATGTTCAGATAATATTTTTAGAAAGACCATTAAGGTGTAGATATTCAGATAATATTTTTAGAAAGACGAAGATTTCTAAACAAATATTTTTGGAGGACAATTAGGGCGTAGATTTTTAAAAGAGTATTTTTTTGAAGGAATATTATTGCGTAGATTAAAAAAATAGAAGGACTATTAGGAAGTAGGTTGTTAAAAGAATAGTATTTAGAAGAATCATTTGGGCGTAGATTTTCAAAAGAAAAGTTTTTAGAAAAATCATTTGCGCGTAGATTTTCAAAAGAATAGTTTTTAGAAAAATCATTTGGGCGTAGATTTTCAAAAGTTTTTAGAAGAATCATTTGGGCGTAGATTTTAAAAAGAATATTTTTCGATAAATGCCAATCTTTAAATTGGAAATGTCAGATGGTGCCTGACAGCACTTCTATATGAAAACTCTCTTGACCTCTCTATTAAAGGAACCCCCTCCCCCATTCTCGATTTTAATTTTTCAAGATTTTCAATGGGTTGGTAAATAAATACCAATGCTTGGTAATGTTTGTAACTTTGCACATATGTATTTGAAGATTTAAAAGAGAAGAAAAATAATTTACAAAAAAATTTTGTTATTGCTTTGTTGTTGTTTTTTGTAATTAAAACAAGTCCTTTTTTTTGATGGCGGGCATGATAACTCCCCACTGGAACATCGTAATCTGTTTCTCGTATGAACTAGGATTATTGACTTCGCTCTAAAATTAACAAAATGGCGGACCTTTGGAAAAATATTTTTGGAAAATCGCCGATTTTTTTACCAAAACCCAAGTTAAAAAATAAGGAAGATCTACACCGATTGGGTCATTAGATTTTGAGTTATCGTGCCCACCATTCTCAAAAGAGAAAAACGCGTTTAAAGTTTGAGAAGCCCTTTAGCCGTCACTTGATGCTGTCACAATAAATCGGCTATATCTTCAAGAGTTCTTGAGATTTTCTCTTGAAATTTTGTAGGCACATTCTTGAATTAGTGTATATTCGAATTAAATCAGAAACATTTTTGACCCCGAGAATGGGGGGTCCCCTCAAGTTCTTCTGGACTTCTTCTTTCGGACTTCTATAAGATCTTCTGGTTTTCTAAAAGAAACCCTTATCATATTTTACAAGGGGACCTACTTGTCTTTTATATGAAGGCCTTCTGGACTTCTATTTATCTTTCTTCTGGTTTTCTATAAGAAGCTTTCTCGTATTATATAAATTGAACTTCTGGTCTTCTATAAGAAGGCATTCTGGTTTTTTATTAAAAAGGACCTCTGGTCATCTATATGGGGATATTTTGGTCTACTAAAAGAAGTCCTTTGGGTCTGCTATAAGAAAATCTTTCCGTCTTTTAGAAGAAGATATTTTGATCTGCTATAAGCAAATATTTGTGTCTACTACCGGATGACCTTTGAATCTTCTATAAGAACGCCTTTTAGTTTTCTATAAGATGATATTTTGGTCTTCTATAAGATGACCTTTTGGTCTTCTATAAGATGACTTTTTGTTCTTCTATAGAAAGACCTCTTGGTCTTGTATAAGAAGACCTGTTGGTCGTGTATAGGATGACTTTTTGGTCTTGTATAAGAAGACCTCCTGGTCTTCTATAAAAAAAACTTTGGTCATCTATAATATGAGCTTTTAGTCTTCTGTAAGAAAAAAGGTTTAGTATTATAAAAGAAGAACTTTTGGTATTCTATAAGAAGACCTATTGGTCTTCTATAAGGATGCCTTTTGGTCTTCAATTAGATGACCTTGGTATCTTATAAGAAGAAATTTTTAGCCTTAGCCGATCCCCGTAACAAAATTTGTAAAACATGTGGCAAAATGTCTAGGTCCACCACTCGCCTAATATATCCTTTTAAAGCTGATAACAGATTTATTAGTCCCTGGTGAGTTCACTTCCATAGAACCTTCATAGAATTAGTGAGTGATAAGGCAGCGAATCAATCAAATGCGAGTAAAAATGGTGGCTTTTTAGAAAGTGAATTTATTATAAAAATTAGATCATATAAAAATTTTCGAATTTCGAGTTCCCATCAAAAATAACATTTATATTTCAAATTTATTTTAAATTTTCAAATGAAGGTACACAATTTGGAAAAAGTAATATTCTAATAAGTAGCTGGAGACAATAATTCAGAAATTCTGCCAAAATAGTATAAACAGACTATATGGGAAGCTCCATTTAAATTTCTGATTATTCCAAATATTTCACATATTTGTGAGCCAGTATACTTACAATAGCCTCTTTACTTACACGATTTGGCTCAAATTGTATATAATGTGCCTTATTGCTCCACATCTGTAAACTATAATAATTTATAAATACTTTTCGGCATATAGGAGATCTATTTTTTCTCTTTCCATTAACGTAGTTATTTTCTTATATGTTGTTTTCTCTAATAACCCATTCATACAAAGGTTTGATGTACGTCTACTACAGCACTTTCTTATTTATGTCCTTCAAACTCCTGATTAGATACATGAACAGATAAAATTCTAAAAATCAAGATAAGTTTAAGCAACACACCCCTCCCACGTTGTCAAAGGGAGTCAATCCAGTCTATACATTTTTGGTACATACATACATATGTATGTATACTACCACTCACTAGCCACATAAATGTGTATATATTTCCACTCACACGTTACCATATAGGTAAGTAAACAAAAATCAAGAAATTTGCCCAATCAACAAAAACCCACAAACTTTGCAAACACACTAATACACACACGAACACAGACACCAACACAGAAAATGTGGCAAATTGGACTTTAAAGAGAAATGTTCTCACCAAAACTTAAGTAAATACATCTTTGGCCAAAACCGTAAAGAAAACAACCGAATCAACACCAACAGTAGCAATAATGATGAGGGGCAACAACAACGTTGTTACCGCCAGCATTTACCGCAATAAGGTGACAACACAAATACATAAACAGCCCCTGGGATATTGGCTTAAGACTGGCCAGTTGCTGTGAATGTTTGAGTTTATAATTTAAGAAATAATTCGATTTTGTGTAGGTCAGAATGGTTTTAAATTTATTTTAGGAATGAATTCAATGGAAGAATCTATTTGAACTGCTTGAAGATTAAATAAAAATCTATTTTAAATGCTAGAAGATTGCAACTAATTAATTTGTATTCAAATTTTGGTTATATATCAGTAAAAAATAAAATTTATATTCGATACTATGAAACAACATTTAGGTCCTGATTTTGTATAATTTCTTGGTGCAAAGTTATATAAATATTATATTTAATTCAAAAATTCCAATTCAATAACCGTACCAGATTTAAAATACACATTTTCCAAATGTCTTTTGAGGTGAGGATGAAATAAAGTTTAGAAGAACTCCATGTCATTTACACTGCTCACTGTGGGTGAACTAGAATATGTAATGGTCTACTGATTTCTTTCATTAAATGAGGACAGCCTTACAAAAATTAACATAGGTCGTATAGAAACTGAATCTAGTTATTTGTGTTTAAATCGAAATGCGTATATCATCTGCTTTAATTAGGTCTTTGTAAATTCTACTTCTTGATAAATTCAATATGACCTAATATCCACACATAGAATTATACACTTTTCATCATTAATTAGCCGACATTTTGCTAAATGCCAGATGAAGGCAGGGCAATTAATTTGACAATGAATGAACCATTATACCTACAATCTGTTCAATGTCGTTTGCCTCATTGTTTATTGTCTTGGATGGAAGGACTTTGTGCTTTTACGCATGATGTACAATGAGTGTAAGGAAATTTTTTCCTATTTAATTTAATTTTAATATAATTTAATTTAAGCAGAAAGTTTACATTTAATTTCATTGAAAGGACAATCCCCATGTTCGGTACCTACAAGAGTTTAGTTGTATTTTCCCACCGTAGAGGCTATAATTTGAATTCCGAGTTAATGAAAGTTAATAAATATTGTAGAAAATGTGTCCATAAAAATGTCCTACCATATTTTCTGTATTTCAAAGACTTCCGCAATATTTCCCTGCCATAGAGCCTGAAATTCAAGAATCCAGAAATATATTTCCATCTTTTTTAAATAGTGGTATGAATGATCTTTATGGTGCACCAAACACTTTCGTTTGTCCGATTGAAACCACACTTTGCATAGTGTACCGGATTGAATTTGACTGAAGAATGATGTTATTGACTTTCGTTTTAAAAGGTTCAGATTTACATATAAACCCCGGTAAATAATTTCGTTCGATTTCATCGAAGTTATGTACCAAATAACCAAATTTTTTTCGATACCGACGAAATATTTCACAGCATAATGAATTAAGTTTAATACGACGTATCTTGAAATCGATTCAGATGTAAATATAGCTCATAATATTTTATCGGCCGATTTCATCTAAATGGAGCAGCAAATACCTAACGATTCGAATGTTCGATTAGTAAAATTTGTACATTGTTAAAACTGTACACCAATAACAGACGTTCGATCAATTACATAACGCCACTTTTGCAGGATTCAGAATGATGAGTGTCATGTACGTTTTAGCATTGTAACTAAGTAATGGTACTACTTCATTTTACTTATTTTTAATGTTTTTCTTAGTTGGTATTTAGCAGCATTTCTCCATAGAACTGACTATAATTTGATATTCCGTGTTCTTCGAGGGTCAAATTTCGCTGAAATATGTCGATAAAGGTTAATGTTTTGACATAGTTCCCAAATAAAGGTTCCGCCCTATTTTCTGTATTTTAATTTGGAATACCAGAAAGGGAAATATTATCACGCAACACAAAGTTGCGAAAATTTACATTTTAACCCCGGGAAGACATGATCCAGAAAAGTTAGCATTGTATGAAAGTCAGTTAGTGGTAATGGGGATATAAGAGATTGAATAAATTATATTAAGGGTCCTACACATTCTAATATTGTTGGTGCAAATAAAGCGATTTTTTTCTACGCCGATTATACTGCTTCACTACCTGGTTTTTGATATGTTGGAACTTCTCCAGCTTTCAAGCCTGAGCATAAATAATAATTTACAGTGGCACAGTCCACATCGAAATGTCCTATAAATCTAATGTATATGTAATGCACAAAACATAAAACCTGGATTCGAAGCTTGTGTCTTTTAACCAAAGGCTTCTATTTAGATATATATTATTGTCGAATTGAAATTAGACAATTACATTTTAATTATAAATATGTAGGGGACAGAAGCACAGTGGGCGAAAAGGCTCATCTAGCGGCGTTTAATTAATAGCACTTAGGGATTTTGTTTTTTAAAATATCATTATCGGTTTTTTTTTAAATATCTTTCGCGTATGGTGCTCACGGAAATTGCGGTAATCTTCGCCGGGCTTCTAACGCTTCTTCCAACATTTTTCCTATTGGAAGTGCTGATACTTTAATTATATCGGCTCCATGTATTAAGGCTTTATTTATGTATGGAACACGGCATATGAAACCAAGGATAGAGTATGACAAAAAGTTCTGCGGTCTGTAAAGCATATTGCCTAAAAGATTCAATATTGATTTTGAGCCCGCAAGAAATGAGATTCTGCTTACTCCGTTCATCAACATTAAATTCTGATAGAAGAATGAGCTTCTTCGAGGCGCGTAACAATACGACCTACAATATCTTGTAAAGGCACTTCAGCCAAATAGTTCGTAAATTGGACTCCATTTGGATAACATTTTAGTTTCGTTTTGTTGGAACAGTCGTCAAGCTTCTTATTGGACGTTCTACGATTAGTCAGCGGATTAACTAATAAAAGTTGTCCGTCTAACCACTCCTTGGTGCATTCTTCAAATTTGTGGCTGCTTCTATGGTCGAATTTCCATTTCTCAGCCAATTTTGCTACAAATTTTCTAATTTTTTTGCTTATTAGAAGAACTTTATTAGCATCGTACCTGTTGATATCAATAATATTATTAAATATATGAGTTTCAATGACAGAAATTTTTTTTAGTAGGCACAGGCTCTTTGCGCCATAGTAAATAAACTTCTCGTCTGAGCATCGACATTTTTCCTAAAAAATGCAATATCATGTAAAGTTGCAGGTGGCTGCAAATCATTTGGACATTTTACAATCACAAAACGACATAGTAATTAAAAAAAACACATTCTAACGCGAATACAGAATATCAGAAGTTCCCGTCTACGGTAGTCCTACTTTGGATTTTTTCAAGCAGATGAGCGGTATAGTACACTTGGTCACAAACAAATTTTATTTAGTCAATACATACCTCTAACAATAAATAAATCAACTGTCCATTCACTTAATTATGACAATTGCAAATTTAGACAAAATTTGGCAATGCAAAGAAAACACGTGTTGAAGCTTAGTTATGCTTTGGCTGAAACATATGTTGTGTTTGACAGCTCACAGCTATTCAACTAGATCGCATCAATCAGAATAGAATCGATATATTAGATCAGTGGGATAACAGTAATCGACAGAGACACCATTTTGGCGCAATTAAACACTTTGAAAATCGAATAAAACGACGCTAGATCGTCCATTCCGCCCACAGTGAGAGGGTCAGCTTTGAACACTTTTTGTTGCGTATAGGAAGTTTTGTTAAAATAAGTTCAGATTTAGATATAGCTCCCATATATAGTTTCATCCGATTTTAGGTAAATGGTGCACCAAATTTCCAATATTTTTCCGATTAAGACAAAATTTTGCGCGGCGTACTAAATTATATCCAGTTTGATGTATGCGTAGTTTGTGGAAATCAGTTCAGATTTAGATATAGCTCACATATATAGTTCCTTCCGATTGTGCACCTATCTCCCAATATTTGGTCCAAATTTGCATACATACAGGATTTTGCTAAGTTTCATACAAAGAATCCAAGTCTCGCCAATTGACATGGAATTTTTCATAGATTTCAGAATGCTATGTGTATGGGCTATATGTTAATAAGTTCAAATATCTATGAAAATCTCACATTTTACTGATATGTCTGTTCTATCTACAGGATATTGTATATATTAGCATCTCTTGTATGTAACCGAAGTGGTGAAGGGTATCATATAGTCAGCCCCGTTCGAATTTCCTTACTGTTTTTTTAATTATTTTTCCTAAATGGAAATTAAAAATATTTTTTTTCTACTTTTCTCTTTTCAGGTAAATTATTCTTCAAGTTTCCTCATATACTACGACATACAAGGTATCAGTAATTAATATAAAATTTTACTTTCTTTAACATATTTTTTTTTATTTATATGTTATTATTATTCGTAGATATGTTTCTACAAAATAATATTGTATTTTTTTATTCTACAATTAAAAACATCTTTTAATATAGTTTTAAAAACTAAAATAAAAAAATGTTTTCAGAAATAATTGTTTTGTTTTAGTGAAAATCCAATATCTTCAATAAAATTTCAATAAAAATTGATTTTTTCGACACCACGAAATATTCATTTATCAGAATAAAATTCTAAGCTGATTTTGTCCGTCTATCTGTTGCGATCCCGATAGAGATCGCAAAGATAGGACATTGACATATATAACAGTACAATCCCATTTTTAGAATTAAGCAATTTAACATTCCGGATTGTTGGTGGTTGTCATAACAAAGCCGCCATATAAAGGACCCGGCTTCAATTTCGATTTGTTGAAGGTTTTACATGAAATTTTCCAATCAAAGAAGGATATAGGTACATGTTTTAACATTGATCTTATATAAATTACACGCCCATTTCCAAATTTTCCAACCTGTGTAGTTGTAATTAGGTAAATAAATTGCTCAAGGCAGAAGTAACCTATGAATATATACAATTTTTAAATTTGTTTGTTCCAACCGAAAGAAGTCTATTTATAGAACAGAAAATAATTATGATTTAATTCTTATAACTTTAGTTCATAAACAATATTAATACTACAACAGTATTTCAGTATTTTCAAACTATTCGCCCAGTTTTATTTTTTTTTTTTTTTTTGGTTTTACGGCGACATGCCATTATTAGCACTTAACTTAAGATGCCATCGAATTTTTGGGCTCGTTATGCAGCTGTGGTCGGAACTTTCGCATATTGCATTCTATTGATATATGTATCTACTTTTTCCGTAAAACGTATATGTACGTATCTATGTATAGGAAAGTCATGAACACAAATTTATAAAATAAAGACATAATGGAACATTTGAAAACATTTTTTGGGGTTTTTTTATTTGCAATAAAACTCAACAAACAAGCAAACATATATAGACATTTAAAAATATTATTCTATAAAGGCTTTAAAAACAAACAACAGAATGCAATCAAAATAAAATGTATATTTATTTATAAATCAATAAAAAATATGACATATGAACTATTCCCTTTGAAAATATAAATGAAAAGAAGAGAGCGCACACACCCACACGTACACATGTATAAATATACTGTCATACACATGTTAGTGTAATATATGTATATTGAATATATAAATATTCAATATAGTTCTCTAAAGGATTGTCATAGTTTTTGTTGTTTTTTAAGTAAATAAAGTTCAATAGCAATTCAATTGAAATTAAACACCATAAGAGGTAAAAATAAATCCCATAGAAATTATCAAAAATATTGTAATTCAATTTATTTTTTCATTGATAGGTGAAAATATCATGCTGTTTGTCTTAAATAGTTTTAAATTTTGAAGAGAATTTCTAAGTTTAGTTATGACCAGCCTGTCTCTTCGGTCGTTTACAGTTTGTAAACGATGTAAATGTGAAATACATATTTTAAGACGAGCATATAACGTTTTTATTTGCATTTTCAAAACATTATAATTTATGTTTTTTTCATGACAAGGCCTTTTTGTACAAAAAAGGCAATAAAATGAAATAATGCTAGTTGGGGATAACATTTTCGAATAAATTTTTAAATTTTAGAGGGGTTATAGGTATATAAGTCGGTATTGCAGGCTATAGGTGTGCACTACATTTTTATCAAAATATGATTCTAATTGTACATTCATATTTATGGCTAATGGAGGTATAAAATTTTTGCTATGACAAAACTTTGGACAATTTTGAGTCGAAGGGAATAACCGATTTTATCCAAATTCATAATATTTCTTCCAAACTTAATTCTCGTTTGAATATGGGGAATATTGGTTCATTACCACAAAATAGTTTAGTTTCGCTGATAATATAATATCATGCGATTTAAAATATTCTTTGCACAGAAATATATTTAAACCACGGCTATATAATATTATATTTCCATAATAGACAATCCTTTCGCGTAGCTTTATGATAAATCTAATGGTATCGCCACGAGTTGTGTGGCATGTGGCACCGTCTTTTTGAAACCAAATATTCTTCAATTCGTATTTTTCAATAGCAGTCGAAGAAAGTAGCTTATTACTGAGTAGCTATGAAATAAGGTAGAATCTTTGTCAATCGGTTTTGCCTAAAGATATATATCCTCAGCATGTGTTTTGGAGAGGTCTTGGGAATTACACATAGGTTTTATTATTCGGTTATTCAATTAAAATTAAATTTACAAGTTTATAAAATATTGACCCTTTGAGGGGGAGGTACGAGAGGGAATAGGCTAATGGGTTCCGTCTTAGGTTTTGATCTGGGCTTGGTAATGATAATAGGTTCTGCAAAGTTTGGTTCAAATTGAACATTCCTTTAGCTTTATATTGAATTTATAAATATTTAAAAGTTTGACCATTTGTGGGGGAGAGAACCATTGGATCACATTTTTTTTAATATAGGCTTCGTAAAGAAAAAAGGTTTTGAATATCCAAATCGGATATTCCTTTTGCCTAATATTGAACATGGTTGTAAAAGTTATTCCCTATTGAAAAGTTTGGATAAAATAGCTTACTCTCTTTGAGAATTGTCGTGCGCACCAGCCGGCCAGAAAGGCTGACGGATGAACGGACTTTTGTAAATCGACACCAAATTGTCTGAAACAGATTGGTCCAAAGAAACATGGGGTCTAAAATTAATATTGCGATGAGGCACACCCTCATTAGCCATAAAAATAAGTTTTCGGACTGCCACAGGTTAGCAAGCATGGATCTATGCGCATAAGCTCATATCAATAGAACAATAGATCGTTGGGTCTTCGAAGACGAGCCAAATCCAACGAAAGTTGCCGATGTGCAAATTCTCTTCAATGCCGCTGTTTCTTTAAAAAACTGTGCATGTGGACATCTGCTTTTACAAGGTAAGGCGGTCACTTCTACAATGCAGTGTGTTTGCCTATTGTTTTTTTGGAGAAACTTGAAAAATGAATAGGAGAAATAAATCATCACGCACCATTATTTTTTGGCCGGAATCATGGATTGATGGATCCATGATTCCGGCCTAACTTGTTACCAAATGATTTCATCGTATACCCGTCCATCAGGAAAAAAATCCGTGTTCATTGTCTACAGGGGATTACTTAGAGAGGTTCAAATCCTTGCTTTGAATATGTCTCAATCGGGGTGGGAAAAGTACTGTGGAGTGGGTAAAAATATATCTAGGGTACTTTGAAAAGAGATAAAAAGGCATTCGCATGTCCATTATTAGGCCTGAGATGTAGGTAGAAGAGCTCGCACAAATTAATGGGTTTCTCATCGGAAATATCCAAAATTAAAATACCGGAGTAGGCTCCAAGTGCGAATTGAATATCTCCATAAATTTTAAATAAAATAAATATCATATGATATGACTAGCAAATTGAGAAACAACGACATGTATACTATGATTTGCACGTAAGTTTATATTTCCCGCAAATGCGAATTTTTTTAATGTAAAACTTAATTGATTTTTTTTTCTGAGTAAGGATCGAAGACTAGTGGAAAATTACTACGAAGACATGTTTTTTGGGAACCTTTCTGGAGTCTTATAACAAGATTTTTTTAGAATACTCAGAAGTTAAAAAGTTTCGTCTTGTAGATTACAGTTCAAGGGTATAAGAACAAATACAGGCATGACTTCTGTATGGGGGGTATATATTACAAAAATATTTCTCATTCGAATTGAATAGCGGCAAAACAATGATATAAAGCATTTTATTCATATAAATTAGAGTTACAAGCAAAAATAATCCTTATGACATAACTCAAAAATGTTGGCGCATTGATCTCAATAGATGAAAGTAGTTAAAGCCACATACAATTTTATTCTGATCAATGCTATATACACCTTATGGGATCTCCAGTGAATATTTCTATGACAAATTTGTTGGGGTCTATGAGGTTATGCTTTGAGGCGTTACAAGCGAAAAGACAAATTTAATATATGCCGAATCGTATAGTAATGTTGAACATTTAAAGTGATGAATGAGGAGCAGTATAAGTTAATAAATTCTCTATTTCCTCTGTTTTTTATTCAAATGCAAACGACCTTTTGCCATAAATCTGACCCTACCCATCCCCCATTTACCTGTCCGACGATAATAAATAAACAAGTGGTTTGTAAAATGTTAGACTTTTAATTCTTGACACCGGTTCGGACAACCGATGCAAAAAGTCAAACGTAGCGTATTAAATTGTCGGTCCTTGATTATCTATGGGTTAGTAACAATCATTTAAGGCTTATTGTATGGCCTTAACACTTTTGTAATGTGGTTGTTGTTCTTTTTGTTCTTTTGTATGTTGTTGTTTTATTTTATTTTTTTTCTGCTCCTGTCTAAGTAGGCATGTGTTTGAGTGGGTGTATTATTTATGTTCGACGAGCATACCTCACATAAATGAAAATGTTTAAATTTTATACAGCCAGAGCCAGTCAGCCGCCCTTCGTAAACAAAGGACACCCAAATGACTAATAAAGCATAATTTAATGAAGCATTCCTATGCTCCGAACACACACACACCCAAACACATGTGAGAAAAACATATGTTCAGGGCTGGCATTGGCAGAGTGGGGGCAAACAACCTTTGAAAAACATCCAATTTAAAAATACAACAACAGCAGCAACAACAACATCCACACTGGATGGCTGGCTTTAAATAAACAATAGTTTATTATGTATAAACAGATACATTCACACATGGGGATGCGTGTGTGGATATGCATGCTCTACATCATTGTACATCATACACACTCTGCATACACCATAAAATACAATAAATTAACCGAACGGAGAAAGACACAACACTTATAGCCATCCACCCATTAACCCATCCATCTATACACCCACCTACAACACACCTGAATGCCTGGCGCATTTACACTTGATTTAAAATGAACGTTCTTCATGAACGATTCATTTGGAAGAACTTAACCGAACCCAACCCGTCCAAACACAATACCCACATACATCATGCAAAATTGGAGGGTGGGGGATGAGGGATTTTCCCATGTTCTTCCAATTCAAAGTACTCCAAATGAAATGAAGGGATAATGTAAAACAAAAGGTAAAGTAATTGCCAGGCTTTTGGTAATGATCAACATGTTCTCATACCCTATTCTGGATGTATGTATGTATGCCTGAAGGTATAGGTAACTTTGTATGTTTGTATTATTAAGTACCTTTTGCTTTTGGAAATGAACTTTAGGTTCAAAGAACAGGTGTGAGCATTCATTTCTTTTATTTTCTCAAACTTGACGTTGCTGGTTGGTTTGTCGCTTGATTTGGTAGCATCTATGCTCTAAATATCAGATAAACTAAAAGTGTTCCCATATACAGACTGGTCGCCAGGCAGATTGAATGAATTGTTATCACAAGACAACAACAACACCAACAATATGTCATCAATAAAAGGCAGAGGTTTTAATTCATTAAGACCTCACTGAAGAAGGCGAAGAAGAAGTGGTACTTGCCGATTTATGTCGGATGCTGGTAGCTGTTGTTCTCTGTGTTGTTCATACTCTGGTTGTTATCATAAAATATTTCCGTTGTTGTTTAATTAGTAGACGGAACAATTTTAATGGTCTTAGGACTAGACTTAATTGTTAGGATGAAATTTTTAGCAAAGGTGTATAGTTGGGCATGATGTGTGGTATGTAGTAGATGGTGTTGTGTGTTAAATGATTAGTAATAGTTTGAAATCGAAGATTGGGATTTCTGCATATGTGGCAGCGTGTTAAACATACATTTGTTAATTTTTAATTTATTGAGTCCATATTTAATTTGTTTAAAAAATGTTGCATGCAAATTTGGTATGAAGGGAACAGATATTCTTCAAATTGAGTGCAAAGGTTCAGGGAGGATGCAAAACATTTGTTTTTACAAACTAACGACCAGAACTAAAGATCGACATTTTTATGCCCAACACCATTATGTCACGATAAAGCTCTCAATATTTAAAAACTAACTTTGAAATTTTGCATATACACTGCTACTACTCCGTGGATGTTTGATATGCCAAATTACTGCACCTTTTAATATTAGGTTGGGGAAAAAGAAATCCATTGTGAAAATGTCGATAAAATCAGAGAAATGATAACCGGCATGTTAGCAGTCGTAACATCGCCCAGGAGCTAAAATTCGACATTAAAACTAAAAGAGAAGCTCGATGTTTGGGTGCCACACAATTAATAGAAAATAATAGGATGGATCAAATTTCCATCTGCGAAGCCTTGGCCAACCGGACAAAGATGGACCCATTTCCTTAACGGATGGTGACTGGAGATGAGAAATGCATCACATATGATAACCTTGTGTGAAAGCGATCGTGGTCAAAGGGCAGTGAAGTACCTTAAACCGTGGCCAAACCAGGACTAACGGCCAGAAAGGTTGTACTATATATTTGGTGGGACTGTAAGGCGATTATTTATTATCAGTTGCTTCTATATGGTCATATACTAAATTCTAACCTCTACTGTCAACTACTGGGTCGTTTAAAGATAGAATTGACCAGAAACGGCCAGAATTGGCCAACGGGAGAGGTGTCGTGTTACACAAGGACAACGCTAGGCCACACACAGCTGCACTGACTCGCTAGAAACTTCGGGAGCTTGGTTGGGAAGTTTTAATGCATCCGACATACATCCGGACTTGGCACCCAGCCATTATCATATTTTTCTTGTATTGCAAAATTTCTCTAATTAGACATTTCGAAGCATGTTAAATAAGGTCCCATAGTTCATATACAAATAATGGATTTATTTTTCCCTTTTTCGCCTTCGACAGACACAATGAGAACAACCCTTATTTTTCGTGTTACCTGTTTCATGATGTGGAGGAATAAAAAGAGGTCATTGGGGGCCAATTTGGGGTTGCACCCTGATACTACAACTTCTATTTTTTCTAGAATTTTGAAATACGTTTTTAACAGATATTTTGGGTTCTTATTAAGGGGACATCCCCCATTCTCGATTTTAAATTTCTGGGTTGGTAATGAATGGGCTGGTAAATGAATACCAATGCATGTTATGGTTTGTAACTTTACACATATATATTTGAAGATTTAAAAAAGAAGAAACATAATTTGCAAAATTTGGTAGTTGTTGTTTTTGATGATTAAAGAAAAATCCTTTTTTTTAATGGCGGGCATGATAACTCCTCACTGGAAAATCGGAATCTATCACTCAGACAACAATTGATTATTTTGTGTACAATCAACATGAATAATTATATATGGAAGCTATGCTATTTATAAATCTGAACCGATTTCAAGAAAACTAGCTGAATATTAATTTTTATTAATTTCAGTACGTTTTTTCAATCGGCCTAGGTATGGGTCTAATTCAGTACTCTATGCCAAATTTCGTGCAAATCGAAAGATATATAGGGACTGCAGCCTTAAATCTATATATTATTCAAATCTGAACCGATATTTTGAATTTCAATAGGGTTTTGGTCCATTTGACAGATAGGTTTTCGACTGTCAAAAAGTTGTAAACGCACACATCATATACTTGTATAAAATGTAATAAATGTAGTAAACGTCATTTATTTCAATATTATAACCATATACAGTTATTTTCAAGAACATATATTATTTTTTCGTACATCTGACTATTCCTTACTATATACTAATAAAAAATTCTGAACTTGTTTGAGAAGAAAATTTTGATATTTTATATGAATTTGAGTAAAGCGTGCGTAATTTTCGTAATGGGGGGGGGGGGGGTTTCCGATTTTCTTGAATTTCGTCGGAAATGTATGTCATTTACGTCACTGTTTCTGACGGACCATCTCTGGGGTTCGTCCTTGGGCCAATAAGATACTTGGGCCAAATTTCATCCAACTCGGATAGTAAATACGTCCTGTACATTGTTTACAATTTAACATATACAGACGGACAGGCGGACGGACGGACGGACATGTATAAATCGACTTAGAAAGTGATTCTATGCATATTCTCAAAAGGAACCATGTGTCTATCTCGTTTCCTTTTGTCTATTACAAACATATTCACAAAGACATAATACCCTGTACCACAGTGTGGTGAAGGGGTATAATAATGAAATTTTTCACCGATTGGCTTTATCCTAGTTCATACGATAACTATACACTCACAGTAAAACGTGTCAAAATTTGAAACCTATTGGATTGTTAGTTTTTGAGCCCGCCATTTGAAAAAACACAGCTTCGAGAAAAATGCTTGATGCTGACACAATAAATCGCATATATCTTGAAGAGTTGTGGAGATTTGCACTTGAAATTTTGTATGGAAATTCTTGAATTAGTGTAAATTCCAAAAACTAAATAAAAATGTTTGACACCGCGAAAGGTGGGGGTCCCCTTAATTGGCAAATTGTTCCACAAAAGAGTTTTATAAATATTTGTTTCAATGTGCAATAATATTTCCTCCTTCCGTGTTAACGGCCTTGGCTGTGCATTTAGAACACCGAAGGCATATGTCAAAATTTTGAGTAATGAGAGATGAATCTTTTGCTTAAATTACACGAAGAAAACAATTTATATCTTGGGCATATCATCAGACAAATCGAATGGGGAATATTTGTATGCTCTTCTCTATAGTCCCAATTCTTGGTGCAAAAAATTAATTATAACCTTCATACTAAATTTGACATTAAAAACGTATTTATGTTGGGTCAGAAACCTTATGTGGGAGTAAAATATTGTATATCAAGTTTCATATTCACTGAAATGTCAGTAAAATAAAACTCGGCTATGTTAAAATATCGACATAGATATGTTCATAAATTTAAATATCATTGGCACTTTTTAATAGAACAATTAAAAATATCTCAATAATTTCAGCAACGCCTAGTTATTACCATGCGATTCCTTCCTTTCCCTCTCACACCAAATAATCTTTTTTAATTCCAACATATCCACTTTAATTCCCATCCGTTCTTCATTAACCACATAATAAACGAGCATAACCAAATGGGCCAAGAGAGAAACAACAATAACAACAGCAAAGCAACACAAACAACAAAAAACTAGAAATCCAATTCAAATGTCACCCACATCCATCCCTCCCATAGCAATACAGAAAAATCACATCAAATTGCCACAGCCTACATAGGCACGAACAACCACACTCCCATACACACTAACATCATCCTATACACAATTCCCACCATAATCATTTGAAGCATAATTAGGCTATCATCCCGCACAACGTCACTCAGGCACTGCTTGTCTTGTTGGAAGGGGAGTTGGCTAAGTCAAATCTCAGTACGCTCTGCAGCGTTAAAACGTTTTCACAAATTAACAATTTAACAACTCTGGTGTCCATAAATTCAATAACAAAAACTCAATTTCATGGAACACATACTGCCAATGGTTAACAAACTTACGATAATGACTTTTCATTAAAATTTGTTAATGTGTGTGCAAAATCGTGGAGGGGGAAACCATAGGCCGCTGCTCTTCATTCTGGACTCGAATATTGGCAATAAAACGGATGGAATAACGGCTGGTGCAAAAGTGTCTAAAATGGCTCAATTGAAGGCCAGTCGAAATAGCAAAGCAAAGTTTCCATAGAAATGAAACGATATGCTTTAAATTCGTTCTTTCTCCTATTGTCGCAAATTAGGAGATATGACGGGGGGATATTTTGCAAAACAACCACAACAATAGGCGTACAACGTACACACCGAGCCGACCAGTTAAATCGGTTCATATCTGTAGCAAAATACAAAGAGTCAACATGAATACTAAATTATACCAAAAAACCAGCAAAAAGTAGAAAAAGAAACAAAGCCCTAATAATATCAAGAAGAACAACAAAAAACTACAACAAATTTGCCAAAGGGATATAATCAAATAATCCACTTAAACACTTTTGTAAATGGTGTGAATTTAAGGATTTCAGCCTGTCTGTCCATATTTTCTGGTATATGCTGCAACAAAATCTAAGACACTACGTCCGAACTCCCCATCTCCTCAAGACTTCTAACGATATGTTTATTCATTCACTTGAGCAATTGTATGGAATCAAGTGTGTCTGTTGTTTAGATTGTTTTCTTGTTTGTCTCTCAGTGTGTGTGCGTGAGTGTGTGTTTGTCATTTCCATGTATCTGATTATAATCGTAGAAAATCAAATCAAAATCACAAAAGTATCCGACCATTTGCTATGGTATGCCAATGCTTTGATTTTGCTTTTATTGTGGGTGTATGTGAGTGTGGTTGTTTTCTTTTCTTTTCGTTTTTTTTTCGTCTATCACAGAGCACACTTTTATGCGAGGGATGGCTGTGAAGGTAACACTGTGATACAAAACAAAACAAAAAAATTTTTCAGGGGTTCTAATGTACCAATTCTGTTTAGTTGGAGTCCCTGGACCACGAATATACCTTTGGTTTTTCTGGGTCACTTCGAAAATTAGTTTTATAACGGTAAATATAGGAAAAAGCGTGGTTCATGGATTTTCACTTTGAAACGCGTATAACTTCTTTTCTTTCTAACGGATTTATATTATTCTTTTTTTCATTCGAAGAGTAGAATTTTTTCTTTCAAACAAGATATATATTTGGTAAATCGGTTGAGGATTGGCTGAGTTACAGTGGTTGAAATGTGAAAAAATACGCATAAAATGACAAAATTTATTTTTCTTCGGGCTGTACGAAGAAATTATGATATCAAGCCCTATAAGTTTTATTATATTATGGGGAAGACAATTAAATAAGCTTTCGAAAATGAGAAAAATCAAAAAAATCGGTTAAAAAATGGACGACTTATACACATTTTTATATTGATTCTATGCATACTCTCTAAAGGAAATATGGGTCTATCTCATTTTCTTTTGTCAGTTACGAACATAATGTAGAAACGAGGAAACGAGATAGACCCATAGTTCCTTTAGAGAGTATGCATAGAATCAATACAAAAATGTGTATAAGTCGTCCATTTTTTAACCGATTTTTTTGATTTTTCTCATTTTCGAAAGCTTATTTAATTGTCTTCCCCATAATATAATAAAACTTATAGGGCTTGATATCATAATTTCTTCGTACAGCCCGAAGAAAAATAAATTTTGTCTTTTTATGCGTATTTTTCACATTTCAACCACTGTAACTCAGCCAATCCTCAACCGATTTACCAAATATATATCTTGTTTGAAAGAAAAAATTCTACTCTTCGAATGAAAAAAAGAATTATATAAATTCGTTAGAAAGAAAAGAAGTTATACGCGTTTCAAAGTGAAAATCCATGGAACCACGCTTTTTCCTATATTTACCGTTATAAAACTAATTTTCGAAGTGACCCAGAAAAACCAAAGGTATATTCGTGGTCCAGGGACTCCAACTAAACAGAATTGGTACATTAGAACCCCTGAAAAATTTTCGTGTCGCACAGTGTAATTAAAAAAGAAGATATTGTATGTTTATAATTCAGTGCGGAGTGTGTTTATGAAAATATATTTCATAGGGAACTAAAGTTTGTGGAAGTAGTTGGCATTGGATGTGAATGATTTAAATCTTTAGCAACTTAAGAAAAGACATGTAGTTTGAAGTATGCCCATTCTGAATTGTTGATCCGATTCCGTAATATTCAGGCATGGTTGGTCCGTCGTTTCGTCTTTTGAAATCACGATGAACATCACAATGTTTTAGGTAAAACTTTGACATTTTGAACGTTTAAATGTACTAACCTAAGGTTTTTGTATAGTCCATAGTTTTCGTTATTTTAAGGTTTAAAGAAACCTTTTAGCAAACTTTACTCAAACCTTTCTCACTAAGGATTTGAGGATTTCAGACATGTTATTAATATCGGATATTTGGAGTTTTCATTCTCAGTTATAACAAAAATTATTTCAAGGTCCTAGCCCAATTTTCAAGCCTACATGTTTGCTGTTTGGCATTTCACTGTATTTTGTCACTACTAAGTGGCTATAATATTACATTCAGGGGCTTTGGTGGATAAACAGACGTCAAAGTAACAAATTATTGCCAAGTTGGTGCGACATGTGTTCACAATCCTATTATTCCCTAAAAAGAGGGTGAATAGTATGGGTCTACACCTACAGGTGGAACAATATTAATTATTTTTGGTAATAGGTCAAGTTAAGTTTTTTGAACAAATCCGGGCCAGAAAAAAAATATTTTAAGAAATCCAAGTCTTGAAGCTCCTGGCGTAGACACAGATTCAAAAAATGTAAGTCCTTAAGGCCTCAGAAACATATTATTATTATTTTAGAAAGTACAAGACTCGAATGTCCTTGTATTCATACTCGCTTAATCCATGTCTTAAAGGTCCTCGATATTCACTTAATCCAAGTCATAGAGTTGTTAAAATAAAATTCCTTAAAAATCCACGCCTTGAGGTTCTCAGAAAAATTTTATTTTAAATATCCACGCCTTGAGGGTATCCGAAAATTATTCTTTTAAAAAATCCGCTCCTTGGGTTTTCCGGAAAAACTCTGAAACAAATCCAAGTCTTTAGTATCAATTATATTTGAGAACAATTATGTTTAAAACCACTGAGGCGTTGAATATTATTTTAAAACATTGACGCCTTGAGGGTCTATGAAAAATATTCATTTAAAATATACACGCCTTGAGATGCTCAGACAAATATTTTTTAAGTATCCACGTCTCAGAAAAACATTCCTTTAAAACATCAACGCCTTGAGGGTCTCAGAAAAATATTACTTTAAACTAAAGGGTCTCAGAAAAATATTTTTTTTAAACATTGACACCTTGAGGGCCTCAGGAATATATAATTTAAAAATATGCACACTTTGAGGTTCTCAGCAAAATATTCCTTTAAAACATCGACGCCTAGAGGGTCTCAGAAAAATAGTACTTACAAAAATCCACGGCTTGAGGGTATCGGATACATATTCTTTAAAAAATCCACGTCATGAGGGTCTGAATATTCTTTTAGAATATCCATGCCTTGAAGATCTCAGAAAAATGTACTATTAAAAATAAACGCCTTGAGGGTCTCAGAAAAATGTAGTAACATAAACATTAGCTTCGAAGGTCTCAGAAAAATATATTTTTTAAAAAATCCACGCCTTGAGGTTCTCAGAAAAATGTAGTAACATAAACATTCGCTTTGAGGGTCTCAGAAAAATATATTCTTTTAAAAAATCCACGCCTTGAGGGTCTCAGAAAAATATTCTTTCAGAATATCCACGCCTTGAGGATCTCAGAAAATGTACTATTAAAAATAAACGCCTTGAGGGTCTCAGAAAAATATTCTTTCAGAATATCCACGCCTTGAGGATCTCAGAAAATGTACTATTTAAAAAATAAACGCCTTGAGGGTCTCAGAAAAATATTCTTTCAAAATATCCACGCCTTGAGGATCTCAGAAAATGTACTATTGAAAATATACGGTTGAGGATATCAGAAAATGTACTATTAAATACATACGTCTTGAGGGTCTTGGAAAAATATTATTTTAAAAAATCCACGCTTAAGAGTCTCAGAAAAAGATTCGACCCATTGAATCTCTATAAAAATGCGTTTAAGAAGCCACATATCTGAAAATGTCTTTAAAAAAATCCTTGAAAAAGCCTTGATGGGAATTTCTGAAGAAAATCCTTTCAAAATCGACGGGGTCTGAAAAAATGCTTAAACCAATCCCGTTAAAAAATTTACACCTTGACGAGCATCTTGGAAGAAAAAATCCTTCAAAAAATCTACTCCTTGATAAGGAAAGTAGAACTATCCTTAAATATTTTAAATATCTGAAAAGAAATCTTTAAACTAATTCCTTTAAAAAAATCCACGCTTTCTAGAGAGTCTCTGCAGAAATATTCTTTAATAAATTCTTTTAAAAAATCCACGGTTTCTACAGAGTCTCTGGAAATATTCTTAAACAAATTCACGCCTTGACGATGGTCTGTGAAGGCATCTCTCAATAAATTCACACCTTGACGATGGTTTGTGAAGACAAATCTCTCAATAAATTCACGCCTTAACGATGGTCTGTGGAGAAAATCCTTTAAAAATCCACGCCTTGATGATTGTCTGTGAAGGAAATCCTTTAAAAACCAACGCCTTGATTAGTGTATCTGAAGAAATATCCTTAGACAAATTTCTGATGAAATATCTTTAAATAAATTCCTTTTAAAATTGAATTTGTCGCCAAAACTTTCACAACCTACCTCCCTATAACCAACAAACATACACACGCACTCTTCTAGTTTACCATCCATGAATTGGAGGATGAAATAAGACGACGTTAAATAAATTAACGTTGAGTAGTTAAAGCAGTCAAATACTAAGTTGTCCTTTAATGCAAACAGTGTATGATTTTCTTTTATTGTTGTTGTGTTGAGTTTGTTTGCTTGTTGTTGTTTTTTTTCCTCACTAAACAAACAGGAAGAAGGCAAAAATTGAAATAAACGCCGGCATCTTTGGCAAGTTGTGAATGGTAGTAGTACATGTACATTTAATGGAGAAGAAGATAGCAGAGGTAATACGACTAATAGACTTTGAGACTTGGTATTAAGTGGAGTGAGTCAATGGCAAGGAAAAAACAAACAACACACACTAAAGGATATTCAGATTTATTCGTTTTTCTTGGTGTGTGTGTGTGTTTGTGAGTGTTTATGTTTGTCTGTATTTAAGCATGTAGCAGAAGAGTGTAGTCTAAGTGACAATCATTGGCAGGTCGTTTATGGCTGAAATGAGTTTTCTTAACGTCTCTCTAAATATTGTACATTGATGGATACTTGTTTCGTTGCTGTTGTTGTTGTTTTTTGTCTTCTTCTTCTTTTTTGTATGGGATGTACATTTTAACAGCGGTGTTTGTGATGTCTTTGCTGTTGGCTCTTAACACTACAAACAGATGTTTTCTATGGCGGTCCAAAGACCCGAACATCATCAACACTATGTGCGAAGCTGTATGAGATGAAATTGGGAGTGTGTGTTTGTGTGCTGGTATTTGCGCCCTTAGGCCGGGCTGCAAATGTCTATGGGCTTTAAGTTAAAGGAGATAAATATTGTTATAATGTAAAGGATTCTGTTGTCTTTTTTCTGTTGTTGTGTGCGCTTTTTTTCTTTTGTTCCTTCTTTGTTAGGCTCTCTTCCGTTCTCCAACACCTTATTGCTCTCCCAAAAACACATAATGAAACACGCACTTTTTCTCTCTTCACTGCTGGTTGGCTGCTGCTGCCGCTGCCGCTGCTATGTTTATGCTTGCTCCCCCACACACAAACAAACAGAAAAACCACCCCCCATCTGGCGCCCACACTTTGGGCAATGCTTTGTAAATGGTGTATGTTTGTGTGTGTGTGTGTGTCTGTGTCTCTGAAGATATTGTGCTAATACCACGAATATGTTTTAAGCGGCGGCACGTCGTCATCAGTTCTCGTCTCCTCCGTCAGTCAGTCCTCCTTTAGTCGTTGTTGTGTTGTGTTCGTGTGTGCCTGGTGTGCGTGTTGTGGGCTTATTGTCGTATTGTACGGACGGTGCGTATTCGACTCGTTTTCCGAGAAATTATTGTTAAATCTTGCCACAGCCAGCCAACCAGTGAGCCAGCTTTATTTTATATCCTCTGAATGGGCCATACACAAATATTATCAGTGCAGCATATTTTACACATCGTAAGTGTTGTTCAGTCAGAGTTAGCCGTTAGTGATTTGGTGTTAATGTCATTAAATGGTGAAATTTACTGGTGACAATAATGGTTTTAAAAAAGGGCTTACATGAAATCCCTCCAAAAAATAAAAGAAAACAACAACAAAAAATAAATAAAATAAAACATAAATAACATAATAGCCTAAAATCCAAACGATAACAATAATATTTTGATATTTAATGATTTTTGTGTCAAAAGTTCTGCTTTTTCATTTTTCGGAAAGAAAACATAACATGTGAATTGTGTTTAAAAATAAAAATAATATAATCGGTCTTGTTTTAAAAATAAATTTTGTGTGTTTTTTAAAATAATAGTGTTTATTATTCTAAAAACCAAATCAAAACAAACAAAACAGTGAACATGTGCGTGCGTGTGTGATCAGTGTTGGAAAAACATAAATAATGAAATTAAAATACAAAAGTTAGAAAAATATGTTGTGAGATAATGTTGTGACATGAAGTTTTTTAAAAATAAGTTGTAATGCCTAAACTCAAATATCAATTGACTAATTTGAAGTTTTGAATGGTAAATAACTAAAATTAAGTAATGGTGTAATTTGGTTCAAAGACCACTGAAGATGTAAAATGAGAAAACAATATTGTTTAAATTTTCGTTAAAAAATATGTTCATAATTAAATTAAAAAAATGTACTTTGTGAATTGTTTAAAAAGTATAACATCGAATTTAAAAAGTAGAAAAATGAGTCAAAAATAATGGAGTTTAATTTTCCAATAAACATGCACAATTTTTCAAAAATTGGTTTGGATGTGATCGAATGTGCAAAGCTGTGTTAAGTTTTTTAAGGATAATTTAAATCATATAATAAAGCCAGATTTAATCTTTCAATTAAGGAAATGAAAAATCTATAATAATATATTCAACAACATTTTCTTTACCACTAGATTAAACTATACATTTTTTTTCAAAGAAAGTTATTCAAATTCAATTTAAATGATATATCCTTAATCAAAACACTCACAGAAAATATTTTTTACACATGCACTTTAATATACCCTCAGCCTTACCTTCCATAAAAAACAAGTACGATATGGAATCGTTCCACTCCATCTGGGCCATAATTTTAAAATTCATTTTAAGCGAATGGATTAACCGATTTTACCAAACCAAACATAAATAAGGAGACAGAAACTGCTGGTACCTCCCCACAGATGGTCAACTCTTTGACAAAAAAAGAACCAGTAAGGAAAGTAGTAAAGTCGGTTTGTTCCGGACGAACACATCACACATCACTATAGACTCAATTTAGTACGCTATGCCAAATTTCTTGCAAATCGAAAGATATTAAGGGACTTTGCCGCACCATTTACTTTAAATCGGACATAAAATTATATATTACGTCATTCTAGACTTAATTTAGTACACTATGCAATATTTCGTGCAAATCGAAAGATATTTAGGGACTTGGTGCACCATTTACCTTAAATCGGACGAAAATATATATGGGAGCTATATTCTCCCCAATTTCTATAGGGTTCGTCCTTGGGCCAAATAAGAGACTTGGGCCAAATTTCATCCCAATCGGATAGTAAATACGACCTGTACTCTGTTTATAATTTAACGTCAACAGACGGACGGATGGACGGACATGCACATGCATCGACTCAGAAAGTGATTCTATGCATATTCTCAAAAGGAGCCATGGGTCTATCTCGTTTCCTTTTGCCTGTTACAAACATATGCACAAATACATAATACCTTGGTGAAGAGTATAAACATATTCCTTGCATAAAGCGAATTGTAAATTCTGTGTGGTCTAACCATATTAGACTTTAACACTAGATTGCCGAAGGCAGTCATTTTGACCGTTTTTCAATTTCAAGTACAAAAATAATTGTGTATATTATGACCCAGCTTTTTAAAATTTGGTGACTTTTTGAACCACATAGAACTACGTTTATTAATCATAGTAGCTGCTTCCTCCCCTCATTCATTCCCCGTATTCTCATGTGCTATACCTATATTGCCTAAAAGCGGTCATTTTGACCTTTTGTGAAATATTAAATAATCAAACTACTTTTATTATTGTATAAAGTAAATTTCTTATATGACCGGATAAGTACAACAACATCGAAACCCGTTTGCTACTCTAGAAACACAAAAGAACACACAAATCGGGAAAAATAAATTTTATATTTCCAGTCGATTTCACTCTTAGAGTAAAGACTTCCTCTTTTTGTAACATTTTGTCCGCGCTTTTATTTTTCAAAAGGGGAAACTCGAGAACCCTACCACCGAAAATAAATAATAACAACGTTTTGTATGATTGTAAATAATGTAAAAAATATGAAAAAAAATTGTTTAAAAAAATTTCTTTACACAATAAAAATTCTTTCAGAATGAGGTCATTTTGACCGATTTTAGGCAATATAGGTATATACAAAATTCCCGTCTTTCTAGTGTTAATATTCATACAAAATACAGACATAGTGCATCTATCGGCTATATTTTTGTAGCCATATTATTTCTGCTTTTTCATTAAAGCAACCAATGGGAATTATACCTCAATTTTTTGAAATATCCAAAAAACCTCTAACCTCCTGAATGACAAATATATGCATTTTGCTCTTTAAAGGGATATTATAAAGGTTGTTTTCTTAAATTTTGATGTTTTTTTTTCGAAATAAAACTGTCTGCTTTATGTGTGTAACCTACATATATATTTCGAGCTGTTTATCAATATATAAAAGTGGCATTCAAATTTATATCATCGAAGTTTTTTCAAAATTTAAATAGTTAAAAAAACACAATTTCGTTGTGTTTTTTTACCTTAAGGTGACCCCCCTCCCATTCTCGGTGTCAAAATATTTTATTTGGTTTTTCGAATCTACACTAATTCAAGAATGTCCCTACAAAATTTCAAGTGAAAATCTCAAAAACTCTTGAAGATATAGTCAATTTATTGTGTCAGCATCAAGTGACGGCAAGAATGACTTTCAAACTTTAAATCGGTCTATGTGCCATATTTTGAGGATTTCAGACATTTCAACAGATATACCTATCAACAATTTAAAAATATAACCCAAGATTCCAAACCTTTATATCATTACGAAATTGATGTAATTTGGTGTCCCAGGACATTTGTTTACTTCTGGGACACCAAATACCATATACCAAGACCATGTTTAATATTTGGTAGGACTGGGGCAGCTTGGGCACTTTTTGTTTAGAGCTCTATATATCAGTACGTATAGCCTGGTAATTATAATTGCTAATTTAGACCTTCTAAGGTTCTATTTTAAGGCTAAATTTTTTAAAGATGGACCTTGATGTCTCAAAGCCACACACACCACCGGAAATAGTTTTTTTCCATTGCGAATATCGCACCCATAGAACCAATATTTAATTACTTTCAGGTCATATGTTTTCTATCAAAGACCTTCATTGAATAATATTGAAAAATATTATTATAGGAAAAGTTAACAAGTTAATAAATTAAATAAATACTTTAAATAATTAAACATAAAATTCATCCTAAACCTTGTGATTTGAAATAATTAAATGAAAGGGGATTATTCTGAATAAATTATGTTTTTTCCTAAATTATGTAAGTTATATGTCAACGAAAAGAAGCCACTTCACTTATACATTTCTCTTCAAATAACATATTAAATACATTTCTCAAATAATTTACATTATTTGCTTCCAAAAATATCCCAGCAATTTAATTATACGGATTTACTTATGTTTTAATCCAACAAATAAATTACTTCATTTTCAACATGTTTCTCTGTAAAGGTTACCAAAAGCGGGAGACCTTTCGAATTTAATCCATCATAATGACGAATTGAAATGGAAAATGAAAAAAATAAATGTGAAAAATAATCCTCTTTTTTTGATTTTATTCTCTACTTTCCAAAAGCAAATCTGTATGTCTGTTAAATAGTATTTTCGTTTATGTTTCTTTTTTTCTCGTTTTGCTTTGCTTTTGGTGGATTTTAATTAAATATTAATTAAAATGTAAAATACCACTGTGTGAATACAGATGCTACAATTATTCGAAATAATTTATATTGAAATGAGCAAGAAAAAAACGTGTAGCTACGCAACTGTGACTGATAGTAGTAATGAATAAATTTTATAATTTGTTAACTATTACACACATACTATATGCACACATATAAATACTTGGATATATGTGTGTAGGCATTTGCAAAAATCGTATAATGACAATTACGAATATATGTGTGTATGCCTACTGTTTACAACAGCAATAATTTGATGTTAACGCCCTTTTAAATTGCCAACAACGAAATTGTTTCACATGTCTGAGTGTTTAATGACTACATTCACAATAAATCATCTGAATTGTAAATGTAAGTCATTCACATTCACAGAGCGTCAACAAAATGAATGTGTAAATATTGAAAACACAAAAAAAAGAAACTAGTGCTCCACTAGTGTGAAAATAAATGCGTCGATGTTATTCCATTACCAAAAATGTATTAATGTGTTCAATTGCAATTCAACAAAATATATTTTTGAAAATAAATAAATGGAAATTTAATGTGGGAAAAATTTATTTGAGGCCCAGACAAATATTAAAATAAATTTTAAATTGAAAATATATTTACTTCTGTCTGAATAGATTTTGGATAGTTTTTAAAAACCTCTAGAACTTGATATTCTTTAATCAAAATATTTAATTAATCCACACACATGGATAGTTCATAAAAGCCTTTAATTCAAGGTATTGATATTCCTTAAATAATAATTTCTTAGTGCCCCTTTAAAACAAACATTTTATACAAAAAAAAAAAAAAAAACCCAACAACAACAACGGTAAGGAAAATAGTAAATTAGGACTGGGCCGATTATATGATACCCTCCACAACTTTGGGTATATTCCACGTATGTATCCTAACAATTTCATGTGAAGGAACATTCACATGAAATTGAACGAAATTTAATATGTGATCTTTATCTATAAGCGAATCGACTAACATCAATCCAAAATCATTTGCAGTCATTTAAAGCTAACTTAATACATTGCTATTCGCTGAGCCGCACTGTTCAAAAAATTATCCCAATCCGACACCCGTTTAAAACATATATGGAAGCTATGTCTGCAGCTGCACCACTTTGAACAAAATGTAATAACTCCATTCTAGTCTCAATTTGATGCGTTGTGAAAAATTTCTTGTCAATCGGAAAAACATTAGGAGTCTGATGCAACATTTACATAAAATTGGACGCAAATATTTATGTGGGAGCTATATCCATTTCTGAGCCGGTTTCAACGTCACTTCAAGCCATTTATTTATATTAATTTCAATACATTGTACACAATTTTGTGTTAATCGGACATACCTTGAACATATATATGGGAGCTGTATCCAATTTTGAACCGATTTTCATGAAACTTAACACACATCATTCCCGACTCAATTGAGTACGCTATGCCAAACTTCATGCAAATCGAAAGATGTAAATGGACTTTGGTGCACCATTTACCTTAAATCGGACGAACATATATATGGGCGCTATATCGAAATCTAGATCGATGTCCACGAAATTTTTTAAACACATCATTCTAGACTTAATTCAGTACACTACGCCAAATTTCGTGCCAATCGAAAGATATATAGATACTTTGCTGCACCATTTATATAAAATCGAAGAAAATATATATAGGGGACTAATTCTGAACCGATTTTCACGAATTTGGCACACATCATTCTAGACTTAATTAAGTACGCTATGCCAAATTTAGTGCAAATCGAAGAATACAAACGGACTTTGGTACACTATTTACCTACAATCTGAGGAAAATCTATATGGGAGCTATGTCTAAATTTGAACCGATTTTCACGAAGCTTATCAGATATCACTCTAGACTCAATTCATTACACTATGCCACTATTTCGTGCACATAGAAGGATATATAGTTTGGTGCACCATTTACATTAAATCGGACGAATATATATATATATATATATATGAGAAGTATACAAAAATCGAAACCGATTTTACGAAACTTAGCACAAATCATTGTGGTCTTAATTTAGTACGCTGTACCGAATTTCGTGAAAATCGAAAGATATATGGGACTTTGGTGCAACATTTACATTAAATCGTACGAAAATATATATGGGAGATATATCTAAATCTCAACCGATATTTCCAAGCGTCCCTGGGCCAAATAAATGAGCTGTGCCAAATTTCATCCAAATCGGATCATAAATGCGACCTGTACTTTGTTTACAATTTAACATGGACAGACACACAGGCGGGCGGACGGACATGCATAAATCGACTCTGAAGTGGTCGTAGGCATATTCTTAACAGGAACCATAAGTCTTTCCTTTTGCCTATTACAAACATATGCACAAAAAAAAATAAACCGATATTTATGAGCGCCTTTCAAAGGCCCCCATATTTCCCTACTAAATAGTAGTCTTCCATTTCTTTATTTTAATTACAGTCATTTTTCCATTTTATTTAGCTATTAATGTATACCTGCCTATACCTATGATTCTTCATTAAAATCCGCCGAGTCCGCCGAAGCTTTCTTAACATCTTTGTTACTAATTACATAGATATACCTTGGAAAATTTCTAGTAAATATATTTTGCAATTACCGAAAATTCCGATTTAAATTTTCCCTCCCTTACAAAATTTAATTTGAACACATTTTTTATTTGCCCATTTGTTGTTAATACGGTAGCATGAGAATCAAATTTAACATGAAATTGTTACAAATTAGAAAACCAAAATACGTACAATTATGTCATAATGAAACTAATAACGATAATAACACAAATGCGCGCACCCAAACAAACACACATACTTACCCATATACTAAAACACACATTTTTTGAATTCTAGTTTAAATGTAATTTTAATTAAATTAAATCTGTCTAATTAGTCATGTTATTTCGCATTTGTTTTTTCATTCGGAGCTAGTTTTTATTGGATTTTACACAAACTAGGGGGAAACCATGGGGGACAATGACGTATTGAATGCGGTAGTGGTGGATAGATAACTTCCTCTAATGGTTTTTATTTTTGTGTGAGTGTGTGTGTGACTGCTCGCATTTTTGTCATTTGTTACAAATTTAAAATGCAATATAAAAAGGACACACATATATACTTTTTGGTGAATAATAATCAATGGACGGTGAAAATAGAAATGTTAATTGCCATTCAATTTGGCCGCATGTAAAAACCAAGGCAATTTATTGCATTTTCAATGTACCATATATATAAGCATGTAAATTTGATTTTTATTATTTATATATAGACGAAATTAAATAGCAATTGAATTAAATATATAATTTGAAACTATACATATTTTTGGGGGTGAAAAATATAGTGATTATAAAACTATTCGGAAACAATTGGGGAAATTGCTTTGAATTTGAAATATGTTTGTGTGTCATTAAATTAGCTTATTTTGTAGATATGTAATTCTATACTTGGAATATATATTGAAACTCATATATGTACACAAATTCATATATAAGTGTAAATTTTTAATTAAATACTTTTTAAAATATTAATCAGTAAGGAAAGTAGAAAGTCGGCGGGACTGACTATATGATACCCTTCACCACTAAGGGTTTATTTTACGTATGTATCCTAACAAACGTCACCTTTTCGAAAGAAATCTGACATGCAATTGAACGAACTTAAATATGTGATCTGATTCTATTAGTGTACCGACTAACGTCATTCCATCTTTCCAACCTATGACAAATTTCATTTCATTCGGGCAGATTTAGAGTAATTTGAATAGAATGGGATAAAAAATTAGGCGATTGGTGCACAATTTATATAAAATCGGAACAAACTATATATGGAGGCTATATCTAAATCTCAATTGATTTTCAAGAAACTTAAAACACATCATTCCAGACCCAATTCAGTACAATATACCAAATTTCGTGCAAATCGAAAGAAATGTAGCGGCTTTGGTGCTCAATTACTCTTTGACTCTTTATACACCATTTGCTAAACTTTAACCGATTTTTCATTATTTCAATAGGGTTCGTCCTTGAAACGAGATGTACCAAATTTCATCCAAGTATAAATTTAAGATGGACAGACTAACATGCATTAATGGAATCAGAAAGTGATTCTATGCATATTTTGAAATGGAACCATGCTGATAACATTTTTCTACAGGCCCAGGTTTTGATAAATACCATTCCAGCAATATCTTCACAGAATATTGTCAATATAAGTCCAGTATTCCATATAATCCTCATGCAAAGTCAAGAGACATTTTCGGTATGTTCAAGGTACACTGTATATCCTTATGTCCTTTTTATAATTCCTTGAGATATAACCATTTTATTTTTATTAAATACCAACCAAACTTCCCATGCTTTAAAGTGTCGTTTTTATCGTTTCTTAACTACAAATGACAAATAATCAGGAAAATCTTAAAAAAAGGTTCATACCATCGCATGACCATACTCGATATGTTGATGTGTACAGAGAAGACTAAACAACATCCAATTTGTAGAAAACTAAAATTGAAAGAAAAAAACTGAAATGCATTGCATTTGTAATTGTGTCATGAACTCGTACAGGCATAAATACATTGCATACGGTCGTTCTTTCCCTCACACACTGACACAATTAAAAATATATCAAACAAAAATGGCACAATGCAAAACACAACACACATCAGCCAAAACCGAAAATACAAACTCAATTCATATATGTCTGACGGCTTTGGGCGAGTAAATCAGTTTCGAATTTTCTTATGTGGATTTGGAATAATTTCTGAAAATTTTGATTTCCCACCTCGGACTTAGAATTTAATAGTTAATGTTACATATGCAAAACAATTAGGTGCGACTGGGGCAGATCCTCAGAACTTATTCAACAGATTTAAAAACATTATGGATGGTATTGTCCTCTGATACTTTATGTTCCAACCCCGGGTAGCTTCGGCATTTGATACGACACATTCTCCCATAGGCAAAGCCTGGTAATTATTATTGATATCAGTCTTATTGAAATTCAGATCCTCTAGATGTAATATTTTGTTTCCATGCGCTACTCAATGTTTGACTTTTAAGGCTATATTTTCTAGCGGCGGACGTTGACGTCCCAATTCCACAACAACATCATAAATAGGGGGTTTCTGTCGCATTTTCGACAATACAAGAATTTCGAACCATATTAAAGGATTATCTTTAAAGACAAACTCAAAAACATTTCCAGGAAATAATATTGCACTTTCTTTATATGGCCGATTATTCCTCACTTTAAAACGCCGAATCTACCCCAAAGATACTTTCTATAGTTCTTCTAAAAAAATGTATGTTTTACATTATAATTATTTTCATAATATTATACATTATAATTAACCAGTTTTTAATAGTACTGTCGTAAAATTTGAAAAGTTTTATATTCATTTTGATACTCACCAAGGCCTTTCATTTCTATAGGAAACCAGACCTCCAGATAGTAATGCGAACATTTATTTCCAAAGGGGGTTTACTATTTTTTTTTTTATTTTAAGTATTCTCCTACATAAAAAGTGCACTTAAACCATGTGTCGAAGTTTTTTTTCTACTTCGATTGAGAACCTCTCCAAAACATGGTGTTCGGATGTTCCAACAACATCTACTGTCGATGAAAATTGTTTACCTGGTATTTTTCGTGATATGCGAAACAAAAACGAAGTTCACGTTTTTACCGATAAGAAGTCGGCTGTTTGTGATATGAACAAAAACATGTGTACCCAAGAATCTGGTTGGAAAATGCGCCTTTATGTTGGTGCGATGCCAAATCTTGGACCTACATATATGATATTCTCTAAAATTTTAGGTTACCAATATTCATAATTTTTAGTCCACTCTCCACTGAGAACCCGAAATATCAAAGCACAGCCAACTCGGTTGATAAAATGGGAGCTATATAAAAGAGTGGAGTGATATATTCCATTTTCAATACCAATCATTCAAGGAGTAACAGCAATGCATATGTAAAATATCAAAGCTCCACCTTTACTATCAAGAATATATATACTTGTGGGGGTATCCGGCAAATATTTCGAGGCGTTGCAAATGAAAAGATACATTTAATATACAATTCACCTTTTCAGGGGATAGATTAAAAAGAAGTTGTAATTTCGTATGGCAGGATACCGAATTGGGGTATATGAGTTCGAATAATTAACGACAACAATTATACGCACTAATGTTCTAATCAGTATAATATTGCAAAATCCCATAAAAAGATATGCATACATTCATTAACAACCATACCTGTCAAATTTATCTCAACTTTGTGCTATTTCACATCCTCAATGCCGTTAACTCTATCAATCAGGATTTGCAAACGGCATTTTCGTACTGGCCGTGTTCAAAGGAATAAAAACTACAAGTTTATTTTCTCTACAGCACACACACACACGATTTTGTTTTCTCTTTGTGTGCCCTTATAACGACATCGAAAGAAAAATGGAACAAAAAGTTAAACGTGTCATATCTTTAATCAGGACTTCACACAAACCAACCGCGCTCTGTTCAATGGTGATGGCATTATTCATGGATAGGATGCTTTATTTTGGTTTATATGGGGTCGGGGTGCGTAACGAAACCGAACGGAAGAAGGGGTTTGTTGTTGTGGTGTTGGTTGTCAATGTAGTTGAAATTGTTGTTGTGGTTGTGTATGTTTGTGGTAAGTTAAGTTTTATGTTAAATATGTGACACCTACCACACACACACATACACGTACACATGAAAAAAGGGACACCAACCTATTTAACACTATAACAACGCAATGAGTTTGCTTGGTTGCTGCAAAAAAGTTTTACTTGTTGTCGTCATATTGTAAACTTTTTAATATCCGAAATTTTTAATTATTCTTGTAATATAAGTTTTTAACAGATTCGATTCTTGTGTGTGTATTTTTTCCTTAAGAATTTAACAACTTGTTAAATAATTTAAGTTTTTTGTTATATTTTCAAAATTCATTACACCCTTTTATTTGAAACTATTAAGAACTTAATTTTTTACACCCACACAAATACAATCAATATTCTCGGTTTTTCTGTGCCTTTAATTTATATTCACACACGGTAGATTTCAATAAAATTAGTGCAACCATGTCGATAGTAAACTTTAGCCCAAAAGAAATACTTTTAAAATTTATCTCTGCCCCGCAACTCCA
The DNA here is from genome assembly GCF_032173495.1 of Musca vetustissima. NCBI lineage: Eukaryota > Metazoa > Arthropoda > Insecta > Diptera > Muscidae > Musca > Musca vetustissima. The sequence goes on along the minus strand of NW_026878788.1, from coordinate 90,854 downwards.
TGACTAAGCTAAAAAAATAAGTTTTGTTAGCAGGCTCAAGTAATGTTTATTTTATGAAACAGAGAAACATAAAATTTTTAGTTTTCCTTTATCCAAACAGCTATATAATGAAGGTACACAAAGAATACGAATTTTTCCCTTACTCAGCAGTAATAAAGAAAGTAAAAATGCAAAAAGGAGGAAACGACAAACGAACATCCTAAATTTAAAGGAAAAACTTTTCATGTTGAATTGCTGGGGAGAAGTTTAGACCTCAGTTGAAGCTATAAATTACGCTAAACATTGCACATGTGTTCTTGTGTCCTTTAAATATATATGTATGTATATGATTTAATGTATGTTTTGGCGTATGCGGGGTTTCAAGAATTTCCATAACCCAGAAATGGCACAGAAATTATATGGTGTAGGTTTGGCCTTACGATCCTAAAGAGCAAAACTTATGGTGTTCTAAGGAGAACAATGTCCTTCAGCATTTATATGTCAAGTTTTTTCTTTGAATTCTTTGGTGAAGTGGAGGCACCAAAATACCACAAATATAAAACGTATTAAAATAAATCCTGTAAAATACAAAATAATAAATATAAAAACTAATGCATAAAAAGTAAAATTTGAACCAGTAAGGATAGTGATAAAGTCGGACTAGGCAGACTATATGATACCCTTCATCACTTTGGGTATATTGTACATACGTATCCCACCATGAAATTAAACGAACTTAAATATGTCTTCTGCAACCTATGCTAAATTTAATTTCATTCGGCCAGATTTAGAGTCGTTTGTGAAGAATGATACTAATCACTTTATACGCGCTATTCGGTATGCCGCACTGTACCAAATTTAATCCCAATCAGAAACCCATTTGAAATATATGTTGAATCTACGAGGGCAGCTCCGGAAATTCTTAGCCTAGCACAAAAACAAAGTGTTTTGGAAACTTCCATCTAAATTTTGTTTTGATCTGGCAACTCCTTCATATAGAAACAGGTGTTCAAAAAAGACACATCCGCAATTTTTTACAATGAAAGAACTCTAAATCAGAACCGATTTTCACGAAACTTAGCACACATCATTCTCCATTCAGTACGATATGCCAAATTTCAAGCAAATCGAAACCACTTTTACACCAGTGACGTTAAATCGGACGATAATATATATCGTAACTATATCTAAATCAGAACCGATTTTTCCCAAGTTTCCTTTTTTCAATAGAGTTCGGTTTTAGGACAAATATATGAGCTGTGCCAAACATAAATGTGACTTTTACATTGTTTAAAGTTTAACATGGACAAAAAATATATACGGAAATTCATAAATCGACTTTTTAGAAAGTTAACACACATTTTAATCAAAAAGAGATTTGTGTCTAAATAAACGTGCAAATAGAATATATAGGGACTTTGTTGCCGATTTGCATTAAATCGGAAGAAAATATATATGGGAGCTATATCTAAATCTGAACCGATTTTTCCCAGTTTCAATAGTGTTCGTCCTTGGGCCAAGAAATGAGCTGTGCAAATTTTATCTAAATCGAATTATAAACGCGACCTATACTTTGTTTACAATTTAACAGGGACAGACAGACGGATGGACATGCATAAACCGACTCAGAAAGTGATTCTATGATATTCTCAATAGGAACCATGTGTTTATCTCGTTTCATGTTGCCTGTTACAAACATATTCACAAAGACATAATACCCTGTACCACAGTGTTGTGAAGGGTATGAAAAGAGGGTTATATGGGGACTACCCCTAAAATAATTAAGAAAAATTAGGAGGGAGATTTGTTACCACCAAATTACTGCGAATTCGGTTGAAAATCGCGCTCAAAAACACCAAAATACCAAAAATTGGGGTACCCTTAAAAAACTGAAAAAATCGACCTATATTTATAATCTTTTGTGGAGAGATTCAAGAATAAGAACTCAAAGTACAAACAATTCGGTCGAAAATGCTATCAGAACCCCCAAAATACTGAAATTTGGGCGTAACGTTATATTGGGACTAACAGAAAAAGTGGAAATATATTTACAATTTTTAGTGGAGGAATTTTGTACTCTTTAAGAACCCAATGTACCAAAATTCTGCGAAATCAGTTGAAAAATGAGCTCAAGAACCTCAAAAAACCGAAAATTGGGCGGTACTCTTATATATGGGCTTTGCCTAAACGTCGACCGATATAGCCCATCTTCGAACTTGACCTGCATGCAGATAAATGACGCTAGAGTGATTACAAGAGACATACGGACATGCTTCATCGATCATTGTTTACGGTGAACAAGAATATTATACTTAAATGTGGGCCTACGGAAATATTATTTCGGCGTTACAAACTGTTGGGCTGTAAAACAAAATTAATATACCCTTCAACATGGTGGAGGGTATAGAAATATAAATATAAATATAAAATGTAAAATATGGAATACAAGATATAATATATAAAATATAAACTATAAAATATAATCTATAAAATATAAAGTATAAATATATAAAAATAAAAATTAAAATAAAATATAAATATAAATGTGAAATATAACATGTAAAATATAAGATATAGATTATATAATATAAAACGTTTTTTATTTAAAATATTTAAATATTTTTTGTAATACCCCAACTCCATTTTTCTGTAAATCTCCTTACATACATACCAAGAGTCAACAACTTTCCATTAAAGTCTCTTCAATGACGCATCAACTTTCAAGCACTCCAAATTGGAAACCAAAATTGAAGAAACGTGTCAGCAACACTTAAAGTTTCCAAAAAAAGTAGATACATGTTTGAATATTTCTATTGTTTAAATATTTCTATTTTACTGACCATATAACCCTTGGAAAACGAAAAAAAACAACAACAATAAAACCCAAAAGAAAATTTGATATATTTTGCGGAGGAAGGGTCAAACCAAACTATAGGCCAGCATTGTCCACATTTTTTGGACAAAAATAAAATAAAAGAAACAGACGTAATCATTTTTTTTTTCGTTTTACGATTATCATCCCAAAAGAAACCCTTGAGCAACAGCCTAAATACACACATACACCCACACTCTCTCCCTATCTCATCCCCATGTGTGTTGAAGTAAACAATGTTTATGTAATGGCGTTGACATAAAACCGGTGGACACATACACGTTTCGAAAATTTCATTTGGATATATAATCGAAAATGTTGAAATATTTGTTATTGTGTCGGTTGTCCTTTGGAAAAAAAATCAATCATCAATCATGCCAACATTTTTACTTTAGGTTGGTATTTTGAAGAGAGAAGTCTTGTTATACTTCTATTTCCCCTTCCAACCCCCCTCTCGAAATCAAACACATGTGATTATTGTGCAATCTTAAGAATTTTCTTTCTTCCTCATATTCCAACCATCCATCCATCCCATTGATATCATCTGTTTTAAAAATACAAACAAACAACATTGTGATTAGTACTGTTGTGGAGAGAGGAGGTGCGAGGGGTTTTGTTTGGAATATCACAGAGAAGAATGACAAAAATATTTGTCATTTTTTCGTTTACTTTGCAAATATTTGATGACGTTTTATGCATGAATACTATTTAAACATGTGCTTATGTATTTTAACTGTATTCGACCATGCCATTCGCTCTTACCCTTACTCCCAAAAAATCCATCCATCCATCTTGTTTATCTCCTTTGTTTAATTGTTTGCATATTTCGAAAGGAAGAGGAAATCCTCTTTTTTGTTAACTTTTAATATTCGCCACACTAAATCAAACATGAGAGAGTGCGTCTTGTCTTGAAGATGTCTACAGTTGGGGTTCATTGGATTAAATCAATACAAAATTAGTTGTGAAAATATTTAATTTTGAAGTAAAAATTATTAAATTTTGAATACTAATATCCTAAAATTTTAATGTGTAAACATTTAGTCGTTAAGTTCTGTCGGCCTCATCTAAAATTGGATTTTGGCAATAGAAATATCAACTATCGTAATATACTTAGGTTGGGAAATACTTCTAGGACCATGAAGATACCGTATTTTGCAAGGACTTCTCTGGTCCTTGGATTTTTTAAATAATATTTTTTCAAGGATTACCAATACAATGCGTGTATTTTTTAAACAATATTTTTTTTCAAGGAATAACACAGGCGTGGATTATTTAAGGCGTTTTTTTAAACAATATTTTTTTCAAGGATTATTTAAGGCGTGGATTTTTTAAACAATATTTTTTTCAAGGATTATTTAAGGCGTGGATTTTTTAAAGAATATTTTTTCAAGGATTATTTAAGGCGTGGATTTTTTAAAGAATATTTTTTCAAGGATTATTTAAGGCGTGGATTTTTTAAAGAATATTTTTTCAAGGATTATTTAAGGCGTGGATTTTTTAAAGAATATTTTTTCAAGGATTATTTAAGGCGTGGATTTTTTAAAGAATATTTTTTCAAGGATTATTTAAGGCGTGGATTTTTTAAAGAATATTTTTTCAAGGATTATTTAAGGCGTGGATTTTTTAAAGAATATTTTTTCAAGGATTATTTAAGGCGTGGATTTTTTAAACAATATTTTTTTCAAGGATTATTTAAGGCGTGGATTTTTTAAACAATATTTTTTTCAAGGATTATTTAAGGCGTGGATTTTTTAAACAATATTTTTTTCAAGGATTATTTAAGGCGTGGATTTTTTAAACAATATTTTTTTCAAGGATTATTTAAGGCGTGGATTTTTTAAACAATATTTTTTTTCAAGGACTCAAACAAGGCGTGGATTTTTTAAACAATATTTTTTTTATTTAAGGCAAGGATTATTTAAGGCGTGGAGTTCTTAAACAATATTTTTTCAAGTAGCCAAAATAGGCGTGGATTTTTTAAACAATATTTTTTCAAGTAGCCAAAGTAGGCGTGGATTTTTTAAACAATATTTTTTCAAGTAGCCAAAATAGGCGTGGTTTTTTTTTAAACAATATTTTTTCAAGTATTATTTAAGGCGTGGATTTTTTAAACAATATTTTTTCAAGTATTATTTAAGGCGTGGATTTTTTAAACAATATTTTTTCAAGTATTATTTAAGGCGTGGATTTTTTAAACAATATTTTTTCAAGTATTATTTAAGGCGTGGATTTTTTAAACAATATTTTTTCAAGTATTATTTAAGGCGTGTATTTTTTATACAATATTTTTTTCAAGGATTATTTAAGGCGTGGATTTTTTAAACAATATTTTTTCAAGTATTATTTAAGGCGTGGATTTTTTAAACAATATTTTTTCAAGTATTATTTAAGGCGTGGATTTTTTAAACAATATTTTTTTCAAGGATTATTAAGGGCGTTGATTTTTTAAACAATTTAAAAACATTTTTATATTGGATCCTGTTTTGATATTGGTTGGACCTAAAGTTTCCGGCCTATTTTCTATATTTTAGTAATCTTGGCCGTAATTTCCCGTTGAAGTGGTTTTAGTTAGCATTCTAGATTTTTGGAAGGTGAAAATATATTTACCAAAAATATTTTATATAAATGTTCAGTTCCATTTTCGATATTTCGATGGTTTTAAAATAATTTTCCTACCAAAGGATCCTCTAAATTTTCGGTATGTAGAATTTCCTAGCTCAGTTTTCAAGCCTGAGTTTGCAAAAACAAAATACAAATGGTATCCCAAATAAACCGCCAACATTTTTATTTTCATATATTTTCGCATTGTAGTCTTCGTAATTTTTAATTTTTAACTTGTGGGTGTTATTTGTCATTTCTTGTGTTTACATTAAAAAGTTAATGTGTATTTTTAGGATGATGTTGGAGACACACTCATCTGCTAAGCTCCATAATATAAACATAATTGATGTCCTGTTCATTCATTATTTTTATATATATTCATAGTCATAGCATGTTATTTTGTTATTAGCATTGCTGTCACACATTCCACCGCACACACACATACAAGCAAGCATATGTTAAAATAATGTTGGTATGTCATGCAAACAGGATTCTTAGAAAGTCGGAAAACTTCGAGCTTACTTTTCGGATGAAATAAGAAACTCATTAAATTTCTTTTCTGTTTTCTTAGTCAAAACCATATTTTCTAATTGATGGAAATACACATTTTTTCCCTCGATCTGGGGGTGTTGCTAGGTATTAAGGGCCTAAGACCCATCATAAAACTCATGAGATTACCTAAAGGTTTGGCTGGGTGTACATTAGGCAGAAATATCAATTTAATTTAATTTTTAAGGTTTACCATAAAATATGTCACACATTTATCCTAAATGAAAATTATTTATTTGATGCTGTTGTTGTTGTTGCTATTTTGCTTTACAGGGAAGCTTTATTGATTATGAAGGCAATTATGGTTTGCCATCATGGTATGAATAATTTTATAATCATGACATCGTTTATGTTTTTTTCTTTTGTTTTGCTGATGCTGCTATTTTGTTGTTGTTGCTGCTGCTTTTGTTTTTATTTGTTTTCCCTCCCCATCTGTTGCCATATTGTAACAAATTGCCAACATTTAAGGCCAATTATTTCTACGAAAAGAAAAAGCATCGAAACGATAAAGTTTTTTTCCATGTATTGCCTATGAGAAGGGAATTATGATATAGGTGCTGACCTTTTGAATACTTTTAGACAAAGTTATGACACAACAAAGTTCTGCTTGACATATTTTCTTCTGACCAACTCTCAAAGAAATTTGATTAAATGATCCAGTGGAAAATTGTTGGCTGGGGTTTTTTTAGGGGGATAAAATAATTTTGAAGTGTTGAGTGTTTTTTTGGGAATTTAAGAACTATGATGGTTATGGAAATGTGATTAGTTTGACATCATAGCAAAATGTTATAAAGCAAATAATATATTTTATAGTAGAGGAAAATGTGAATTCCTTATAAAGATTTTTTGCGACTTCTGAGGAAAATTATTTCATTGTTTGATTTGTATCGTTTTCGACGGAGGCATGAATGGCAGCAATATTCTTAACACTTTGACCAAATCGTTGCCTCCCAGTACAAATATATACCAAATATTTGCACTAATCTTGTAATAACTAAACCAGTCGAGGGTCTGCTTCGGCATTGGGCATTCGAGGTACGTATAATCGATTTGAATATTAAACTGGGGACTATGTCATGGCAATTGTTCTGTAGGAAGAATTTGAATCCAAAATTTCAATTTACATCCAATTGCGTGCTCAAAAGACCTAAAGTATAGAATAATAATTTATATTGATAATTTTTGGTATGGAGATTGTATACCCCATGGTGATTAAAAAGACAAAATAACGCCCAATTTGGGTGAAAAATATGTCCCTACTATCAAAATACAGAGACAGGAAGCAACCCTAATAAGGGGAGAATTATTAATAATGGGCGACGGGGCCGATACATCCCATTTTCAATTCAAAGCATCCTCAGACGAATAAAATGAATGTGTCTTAAATATTGCGGGTTAATCGACATCGAATTTTGTGCTTATCTAGAATATATTTTCCTTTTGATGGCGTTATTGTGTAGGAATAAAAATATGTGAGTGAATGCCACGACAGGGCTGTACGAGGAATGACCTATGAATTAGTTCGTCAAAAAGGCACTGGTTTCAGCCGGTCTGTATAAGTTTGCATAGTCATAAAGCACAATGATTCCCCTTCACCCTTCTTCGAAGATTTCCAGCATCTACTTTTGGTGCATAATTCGTTAGATGAACAGTTTCTTCTACCAATTCCTTTTTTGGATTTTATTCGTTTTGGAAGACCTTACCCTCTTTTGTTTGGGGCTCAAACACATAGATCCCTCATTTATCACCTGTGACGATCTCAAAAACGATTTTTGATCCAAACGAATAGCCCTTCAATTCCACATTTTGGTCGGTCATGAAGCCGATGTTGCAGTTGGTGTGTACGAATTTACATGGTCATAAAGTACACTGATATCTCTTCTCTATTCTTTGAAGACATCAGGCAATGTAATTGTGATATACCATTCAAAACTGACGACCTCAAGCAAAAAAGTCGCCACAAGCACAATTTCTATACCACTTTCATTTTGGTTGGATTTGATTCGTCTTCGAGGATTCACTCGGTCGATCGCTTTTTATACCTGAAAATTTGTATTCTATGCCGTATATATTTACTCATGGAGGACATAACCCCGATATGTTTTTAGTATATTCAATAACAATGGTTGGCCTTTAAATTTATATTTATTATCTATTATCTATCTACTCGAACGTGGAAGATTTACATTAATGAGGTTCAAGTTGTTGTCAAGGACGGCATCTATAATCGATGACAATCAGATGATATTTCGGGGATGAAATAGACCAAACATTCTGTTTTTGTCTAAATATCTAGACCCCACAACTACAATCCGAACATGAGCAATTTTCCATGGGAAGGCGATCTGACCAACTAATTTGAATGGCTATCATGAAGGAAACCTTTTTTTTGGGTAAATTAACAAAATTGGAATCCGGGAAAATATGATTGGGAAAAGAAGCAGCTGAGGATCTGTTGACATCTAATCGGCCAAGGGAGTGCAAATATTGCGATATGTTGCCCAGGCTAGGAATATAGATTCGCTAAAAATTCGACATCAGTGTGTGTAAATGTGTAGGGTATCATATTGTCGGCCACGTCCGACTATACAGCTCCACACACTCTCCACTGATGTGCGGATTTCTTTACACTTTTCCAAAACATCGAATCACAATCTACCGTATCCTTAGTAATAGACACAAACAAGTTTTTCCGGACACAGAAAAAAAACAATATTTATTTCATTGCATTGCTTAAAACAAACAGTAAGGCCACTGGGGAATATATTTTCATTAATTTTCGTTTCATCAGCTATTCCATATGCGTTTCCAAAAACCATAAAATGTAATACAAATCTCTACCCACTACCCCTACAGTTTGTTAGACAAGTAGATTAATTCTGTACATAATCTATTTCGAATCGGCAATAACAATAACTATAACAGCAGCAGTCTAGTTATGCAGGAATTAATCTGGCTTATTGAAAATCAATAAGACAATAGGCTAATTTCTTTCAGGATATTTGCTATCAACGAAGATAACCATTTTTTTGTTCTAAGGCGATAAATACTTAATGGTCACGTCTGCCTAAGAAACTCATTCCACCGTGTCCAAACATAGCAAATTTCAATTATTATTGGCCACAATTTACTATAGAATATATTTAAGTGAATTCATATTTTTTTGGTATTTTGAACACGTAGAGCATTATCTTGATATAAATGTATCCATTTGTAATAAACTCATTAGTTTTTTTTTTTCGTTTGTGTGTTAGCATCATTTGTTCAGTGGAATAAATTTTCTATTTAGATGGAGTTGCATTTTAAATTTTCCTAGTTTTTCCCTTTTTCAAGTGAAACATAGAAAACATTAAATATTTGGCTTCTTTAGGCAAAGAAATAAATTTGCAACTCCCTATTTCAGGCACAATTCATGAAAATAAAATATTTTATAAAAGAGTAGAATATTTAATATTACTATATAGGGCAGATTTTGATTTAATATATATTATTTAATACATGCCCTTCCACTAAATCTCAGCGATATATTAAGTTGTCATTTCCCAAAAAAAGTAATACATAAAAATGAAATATGAAGTTAAATTATTTGATTGAATATGATTAATTCATTGTAGCATTACAATGATAAGTGGGGTTAGGTCAACCACTGACCCTGGGAATTTTCTTTTCTCGCATCACTGCCACCCATCAGCCATGTCCTCTTGGCAGTAGTGTTATGGATCAATTAATTTAACGCTCTGTTGAACTAAAGCTAGCTTCCGTTATATGCTCGTATGTGTTGGCCTGCCTGGCTGGCTGGCTGCTTGTTATAGTTCATTCATACCCAGTAGTTCGAGTAACTGGTGATGAACTAGATATTTTACTAATTACCTGTAAGTACCACTAGTTACCACTTCATACCCTAGACTGGTGAATTTAACATGTGTATGTCATTGGGGAAGTCAATTGTCCCCTGCCTGCGTTACCAGTATACAGACATTTCGATAGTCGATTCATTACCCATTGCATTACCAGTAACTACTGAATTGGTATGAGGCGTGTAAACAGCTTTTTCAATTGACAAAAAAATCCAACAGTCTATTTTGTGTTCCTTTTTGGGGTATGAAGTAATTAGATCACCAAGTAACTAGCTATATAACTATATAATAGCAGACAATTGATATTTTTTGTACAACTGGGTATTTGTCGATATAACGATATTTGTGTATCACACACACTCACACACCTATAGAACTTTAATTAAGGCATACCATAATATAAAAAATAATAATATATTAATTTAATTTGTGGCTAATGAGGTTTTAACATAATTACACGTGACATAATATTAATGTTTTATAATCAAATTTTTTGTTGTTGTCATCATTATTGCCACCGAATTCGGATTTAAGTAGTAATGCTTTAAATAAGTGGTGTCTAACTGCATTTCTGGTGTTGGCAATTGTTAGTTTGTAATAAATAAAATACATTATATACTTGCAACGAAAAAGAAATTTTTTGTAGGAATTATTAAAATAAAGTCATAATAATCGGCTTGTTAAAAAAATTTGATAACGCATATGAATAATCAATCACAAGTGTTACATTTATTAAACTGATATAAATCAAGTAAAGCAAATTTTGAAGTGGGTGCGAACAATGTTTTATTAATAAAAACTAATTAAAATCAATTAAAATTTACCACATATGTATCTTTTATAAACAATATTAAATCTGTAAAAAGTCCCAGTCATATATTTTACATTTTATATGTTAATTTTTATAGTATACATTTTATACTTTATATTTTATAATTAATATTTTACATTTAATATTTTATATTTTAAAATATGTAGTATATATTATTTATAATATGTTTTATATTTTATATATTAGGTGGAGGAAACAGAAATCTATTATTTTTTCGGCAGATTACTGTAGATTTACCGTAAAGTATCGATCAAACAATTTCAGATTTATGCTCGTTGGAAGAGTGAAATTTCGCAGTAAAAAATTATTTTGCTATTTTTTGTTTGGTTCCTTCAGCTGTGAGTTACAGGGTGTTAAAAATGGAAGTGAAGAAACAGAAAAATTCGGTACAGCGGCTAAAATTATGAATGGTGTTTACGGTTCCTATCCTATGTTCAATTTTGGTTTCGTAGATCCCGTTCAGGAATTTTTGATATTAAAGACGCACCTCGGTAGGCCGGTCGTCGAAAATGTCGAACAAATCGGAGAAATAATCGATGCTGACCGGCATGTTAGCAGTCGTAACAGCGCCCAATAGCTAAAAATCAATCATAGCTATTTTAAAACATTTACAAGAAAAAAAATAATAATAATGGGGTTGTTTTTTCCCAACCAATATTAAATCTTAAATTTCATGTTTTATTTTTACAGGGTATTGTCTGTGTGCATATGTTTGTAACAATCAAAAGGAAACGAAATATACACATTGTTCCTTGTGAGAATATGCATAGAATCACTTTCTGAGCCAAGTCCGAATCCGTCTGTCCATGTATTTTTGAGCCAAGTTCAGATCGCATTTAAAATCCGATTCGAATGAAATTTGGTATAGCTTATCTGTTTTGCCCAAGGACGAACCATATTGACATTGGGGAAAATTGGTTCGGTTTTAGATATAGCTCCCATATATATTTTCGTCCGATTTTATGTATATGGTGCACCAAAGTGCCTACATATCTTTCGATTAGCGCGAAATTGGGCAAAGCGTACTGATCTGAGTCTGGAATGATGTGTACGCAGTTTCGAGAAAAACGGTTCAGATTTAGATATAGCTCCCATATACATTTTTGTTCGATTGTATGTATATGGTGCATCAAAGTCCCTACATATCTTTCGATTTGCACGAATTTTGGCAAAGAGTACTGAATCGAGTCTAGAAGGATGGGTGTTAAGTTTCTAGAAAATCGGTTCAGATTTAGACATAGCTCCCATATAACTCTTCGTCCGATTTTATGTATATTATGCACCAAAGTCCCTACATATATTTCGATTTGCAAAAAATTTGGCGTAGCATACTGAATGGAATCTAGAATGATATGTGCTAATTTTCGTGAAAATCGGTTTAGATTTAGATATAGCTTCCATATATATTTTCATCCAATTTAATAGAAATGGTGCACCAAGTCCCTATACACCTTTCGATTTGCACGAAATTTGGCATAGCGTACTGAATTGAGCATAGAATGTTGTATGTAAAGTTTCCTGAAAATCAGTTCAGATTCAGGTATAACTCTCCTATATATTTTCGCCCGATTTAATGTAAATGGTTCATGAAAGTCCCTATAAATTATATTAAATAAAAATCGGTTCAGAGTTAGATAAAGCTCCCATATTTATTTTCTTCCTATTTAATGTATATGGTGTATCAAAGCCTATGTATCTTTCAATTTGCACGAAATTTGGCACCGCGTACTGTATTGAGTCTGAATTAAGTCTCGTAAAAAATCGGTTCAGATTCGGTATAGCTGTCATATGTCTTTTTAAGATTTTATGTAAAGTATTCACTAAAGATCCAAAGTTTGTCCGATTGCTAAGCAATGTTCTGAAGTTATTATAAAGGAATCTCTGGCGAGTTTCGTTGAAATCGATTCAGATTTAGATTTAGGCAAATGGTGCACCAAACTCCTAATGTTTGTCCGATTGACAAAATTGAGACTAGAATGGCGTTATTGCCTTTTTTTAATTGATGCAGATACAGACGTAGCTTACATATATATTTCGAACGGGTGTCTGATTTAGATTAATTTTTGATCAGTGCGGCGTTCTGAATAGCATATAGCAAATGAGCTATAAATGGATTTACATAAATTTGTCACATTGTACGCAAACGACTCTAAATCTGCCCGAAAGAAGTGAAATTTGCAGAAAGGCATGTGTATGGATTGCTGTTAGATCGTTCACTTATAAATAAAGTTCACATAGTTAAATTCGTTCACTTTACCTCGAAGGAAGATTAACATGCAATTGTTAGGACACATATGTAAAATATACCCAAAGTAGTGAAGGATATCATATAGTCCAGTCCGACTTTAATTCTTTCAATTCTGGTTTATTGTATATTTTTATATTTTATTTTTGTTTTATATATTTAAAATAAATTCTATGCTTCCAAAATTTTAATTTTTTATTCTTTAAAAAAAGAGATATTAATTTAATTCTCTTGTCCTTATTTTCTTGCAGAACTACCAAAATGGTGGACAGCTGAATAGACCACAAAACACAACAAATATGTGTGTAGGCTTGTGAAGAAGGACTATATCAAAAGGAATAAGTGGCAAGCAACTAAAATAATCAAAGAACATTTTTTCCCTTCGTACAAAATTCCATCACACACAACATAGTTATAAACTATTAACTCATTGAAATCGTCATCAATAAAACGTGGATACGTTTTTTTAAACCAACTCTAAACATACTAACAACTTCGAATAATAATTTCCATATATGCCAAAATGGATTGGACTCGTTGGCAAAATACATTTCTATGGATTGTTTTTAAATCTGGCAGTATAATGTGGCTGCCTATATGATTAGGAAACAACAGCACACAGATGACAAAGAATTGAAAAAATAAAGTGTTTTGAAAAAACAAAAACAAAACGGAAAACACACATTCAATGAATGTAATTCAATTCAAGCCAATAAAATAATAACAAACGATATTGTAGAGAAAACAAATATTAATAGCGCGTATAATTGGCCCGACAGTATAGCCAAGAAAACTGTACAACGTACCAAATCAAACAAAGCGCCAGACGTAAAACAGAAAATCAATTCATCGAAAAGTCGCTACGATTTATCATTCATCGGTCGCAATTGCGATAAATCTCTAAAAATAAAAGACTGCCAAAGTCAAACAACAAAACAGCGAATCACACGCAAAATATTGAAAACAAATATTTTAAGGTTAAGCAAAAACATCAACAAGCAAACATCGATCTTCCTCCCCTCGAACCCTACTCAAGTTACAAAACTTAACTTTTTATACTCTCAAATATATATAAAAAGAAATCATAAACAAAGACCGAAGAAGCATATAACTTGTAAGAGTCATCATCATACTTGCAGAGATTGTGCGTGGGGTTTCTGTTTTCACAAAGCAAAAACACAGAAGCAGCATTTGTATTATATGACCACAACATTACAATGCACGATTAGTTGAAATCGAGAAGAACAAGACAAAAGACGGCGAGAAAAGAAAACTAAAAAAATCAATAAAACTCTGTAGACAGAGATTCGCCAATACTTCACAACAACATCGACGACACAATATCAATTACTTTAGTGTCATTGTTTTTTATACTCAAAAAATCACAACAGCAACTACTACTTCTACTACCAAACCATTCACATACATTGTACTTAAATACATACAAACATACATAGCAATCAACCAACCAACAGCACATGTATATTTTCCATTAAATGTTAAAGTAAAAGTAAAAAACAAACGAACACTTTTCTTTCGAACTGAAGCACAAAATCACTTCAAACCGCAAAACCAGCGAAAAAGCAAAACCATAAATCATCAATCGTCATGATTTTAAGAATACACTGAGAGAAAACAGAAGACGTTCGTTCGTTACGCCATTACGCTACGTTAGCAGGCGAACTATTGTGGCAAGTGGTATAGAGTAGTAGATGGCATTGTTGGTGGTATTGGCATCATCATAATCATAGTGACTGAGTGTGAGTCAGTCAGTCAGTCCTGCCCAGCAGCCATAAGAGTGAGAGTAGTAAGAGAGCGATCGATACAAAACAACTCACAACTTTTTTGACTTCATCTTTAAACTCATCAACCAATCATCGAAACGCACAAACACAAAGTGATTTGAAGAGAGAAAGAGCAAAAAAAACGAAAACAGAGAAGAAAACACAAAGACTACAAGGAATTCGAGGAAAACCAGACAAAAAAGCCGAACTAGGATCAGAGCAGAATTTATCAGCGAAAACTACACGCCATCGAAAACAAAACAACAAATATCTCTACCAGCTGCATTTCGGAAACAATTAAACAAATAGTTACTAGAGTGGAAAACATTTCACAAGTATGTAGTACATCATTTTCTTTGTATATATATTTGTATGTTTTCAATATAGTTTTCTTGTATATATAACATTTGTTTTTCAGCAAAATATTTATCATAGGGAAAATATTAACTAACTATAACAACATTAGTGACAGTAGTGGTTCAAGGGGCGTATACTTCTTATGATAGTTAAAATGAAGGTAAATCATACGCTCCAATGATATAGCAACACAAATGCGTAAACTAATATTTCATTACGTGTAGATTTTTAAGATCCATTGAATATTCTTTCGCGAAACTTCTACATTCGCGGCATGTAGAAGTAGTTATCTATTTCACAACGTCAATCAACTCAATAGTGTTCACGAAGTTTAATTTTAGATTGGTCAACTATTTGAGGATTTAGTTGTGATATTTAGGACCATTTACATTGTTTATATAAAATTAAAAAATCTCTGTCTCATCGAAATTTTAGGCCACAGATTTTCCTTTGAAATTTTATATTTTATTGAAAAAATTGCATATGTATAATTTTTAGTTCAAGTGATATTGGACATGTTTTTATAGGGTTGTAATGAACATATTTCGACACCATTTAAAGAGTGTTAATGTTGTTTTTGATTCATTAATCCATTTTAATTCCGCATACTATGCAGAAATGATGGATAGTATTTTGCACCAAGATTTTTGTTATTTAATAGTGTCGAATATTTAATGAACTAAGGCGAATTAAAGAAAATGTATTTGGATGCTATATTTTCTTTAATTTCTTTATAATGTCTCTATAAAATTTCGAGTGACGATATAATCGATTTATTGTGCCAGCAACAGGTGGCAGCAAGAGCGTTCATCAAAAACGATTAATCCAATCGTTTCCAAATTTTAACACGTTATTTCGATACGTATGTAGGTCAACATTGGTATCGTATGGATTAGGATATATCCAATCGGTCCGCCATTTTGCTAATTTGCAAAAGCAATAATCCTAGTTCATAGCAGAGCCAGATATTTCTAATTGGAAATTGGAAAATGACTTAAGGGGACCCCCCCCTTCCGGGGTCAAAATTTTTGTTGATATAATTCGAATCTACACTGATTAAAGAATGTATCTACAAAATTTCAAGTGAAAATCTCAAGAACTCTTGAAGATATAGCCGATTTATTGTGTCAGCATCAAGTGACGGCTGAAGGGCTTCTCAAACTTTAAACGCGTTTTTCTCTAAACATTTTTTGCGAATGGCGGGCACAATAACTCAAAAACTAATAATCCAATCGGTTCCAAATTTTGCAACGTTTCTCTGGGAGTGTATAGCTCTCGTATGAACTAGGATAAAGCCAATCGGTGAAGATCTTCCTTATTTTTTAACTTAGTTTTTGGTAAAAAATCGGCGATTTTCCAAAAATATTTTTTCAAAGGTCCACCATTTTGTTAATTTTAGAGCGAAGTCAATAATCCTAGTTCATACGAGAGCCAGACATGTACTCTTTCTAACGCCGTTGGAATTTTGGGATTCCGATGTTCCAGTGAGGAGTTATCATACCCGCCATAAAAAATAAGGACTTTTCTTTAATTACAAAAAACAACAACAAAACAATAACAACAATTTTTTGTAAATTATTTCTCTTCTCTTTTAAATCTTCAAATATATATATAAGCAAAGTTACAAACCTTAACAAGCATTGGTATTGATTTACCAGCCCATTGAAAATCTTGAAGAATTAAAATCGAGAATGGCGGGGGTTCCCTTAAATTGTACCAATTAGTGATCATAAGGGTACAAAAACTGTGTTCCGTTGTTTTTAAACCTCAAATAAAAGGTCGAAAACACATCTATGAAATGTGGACCCATGTCTAACCATAAGGGAAATTTAAAATGATAACATTTTACACTAAAATATGCTTCGTTAGAAATCTTCAAACATGTTAGTTGGTGGACCTGTACTATTGGAAAAAACTGCAAAGTCAAGGTAAAAATTGTTCAACGGGTCCAAAATGCGAACAGTGGTCAATTGAAAACGTGTGATCGGGTCCGACGAATTCAAATTCAACCGTTTTCAATCTGACGATAAGCATTATTGCTGATAAAAACTACGAATCGTCATAGTATGGGTTGGCTTTAATTCGTGGAACCTTGGACTGATGCAAAGCAAATAACAAGAAGTATAAACCATTTTCGGGAGGTAAGAATACCTATCCTATAGAAGAAGTAATTATGAACAGACGGCGATCCAATTTTAAGGTGTTTTTTTATTTACAAAATACTTAATAAAAATATTTTTATGACGTATAAATTGTCCAAAGTGCAAACATCTAAACATCAATACATAGCAATTTTTTTTTTAAATTTAACTTTTTATGGAGTGTATATTAAATTTGTTATTCCGTTTTTAATACCTCGAAGTATAGAGTTTGTAACGCCGCGAAATATTGGTCTTAGACCCACCTTTAAGTAAACCGATCGTCATCTCAACTAGTATACCGTTCGTCATATCGATTTAGACATGTGTGTCCGTCTGTCCATTATAACTTGTAAACACGATGCAGGATGGGTTCTGGCCAATGAAGACTCCTATTGTTTTGGCAAAGAAGTGCTATACTGAATAATATAAAAACTCGTTAGTGCAAGGAAGAGGTGCTGACCTCTTATTGGGCTAGAGGGTGCAACTATCACGAAATATTTCTCAGACTCGAAATAAACATCCGTAGTACTTGCGTTGGGTATCGTATGGTCGGCCCCGTCCGAATATTTTGCTCCGATCCTAGTTTTTAATCAATCTTACTCCCTAACATTTGTTCGTAATTTCATTCGATTTTCCGTTTTTTTATACCCACCATGGCGGGGGAACAACAAGTTCGACCCGGATAAACTTAACGAAATCTCGAATCGTGTTACAACTATGCTCTTTAGCTGACCTCTTGAATTTTTTGGTATCAAAACAATCACATGCTTTCAGCATAGGGATAATAGTGCTATGAGGTAAGAGAGTCTATCCATTATTTGTCTATATTTCTTACTCCTTGTAATCATACTCTCCCATTAGGAAAAAAAAATATTAGAATTAGTAGTCTGGGACTTGATCCTATGTTTCTGATCCATGTTCTTTGTTCGGCCCAAGAAAATAAACTCTTCAATGTCGTCCCCATAGCCACACAGACGACAGTAGTGGAAGACCCCATTAGTAAAAAGGACCAATTGAAATTAGTAAATTACTATTTTATTGTCTTTTTGACGGCCTGGCTATCCACACAAATATATTCGGATCCTAAGTTTTTGATCCATGTTATTTGTTCGTTTGTTTCTAAGATAACTAGAATATCTGCATGAATTCTAATTATATGCAATACAATATTTATTTACTGTACGGTCCTTTGAATGAACAATGCTCAGCATCCCTGCGATCTGAGGAAACAAACTTTTCAATTCTATGAAACCTAAAATGAAAATAAAAAATTGTAACGAGCAATTGGAATTAGTAGTCGGCGACTTGATTGCATTTTGGAAGTCCTGACTGGCTAAAACACAAAAATTTACAAATCCCATGTTGCTAATCCATGTTCTTGTTTCTGTGATCTCTAGAATATCTGCTGAATTCTAATTTGCCGCTAAAAATATTGATTTGCTATAACCCGCTGTGGAAAAAAGTTATGATGTCCAGAGCTAAGAAAAATAAACGCTTCAATTCGATGGAACGTGATGGCTTCCATATGTTTTGATTCGTAATGCAATCAATATAATTGTTGCACGATTACGTGTTCATATTAGGTTCAAAGTCCAAATTCTCCAACATCGATGAACGATTTCCGATATATTTAAAGGGGTTTTCAAAATAATTAAACTTTTTTTTGGATTTTTCATACCAATTTACAGTATAGATTCCATATGGCTGAATTTTTAAAAGATTTGATCCACTTCTATAAAGGAACATTTTGGGAAACATTTCTCGTTCGAATATCTCAACGCCTCAATTTTATAATTAATTTTTAGTATTTTCGAAATAATTTGTAACTGTGTGGTAAAATATGAGAAATTTGTTAAGCTTTCAATGTAATACGTGGTTCCATCCACACGGGATAATTTCCGGAGACTCATCACAAGGTCAATATTTTATGATTACTATTCAACAGAAATATTTTTTTAATCGAACTTTGTTTTATCTTTAATAAGTCATTAGCTACAAAATATCATAGCTCATCTTTTGAAGGTTTTGTATTTTTAATTAACATGTCATTAGCTGGACATTAGGATTGCTCCTACATCTAGCACTCAATATTCAATATTATTCTTAACACTTTAATATAGTTTATAATTTAAAAACATCAAAAAACATACGTAATGAGTATTACTATAACAATCTTGTATCTGTCCATGTTCATTATGTCTAGCGTAGAAAAGGAGAAAGGTTAAGCCTCACGTTTCAAAAGTTACTATTTCATATCTAAAGTGACAAATTAAAGCACAATAATTAAGTAGCACACTGATGGATATAGTTGACAAGTAAATCGCGTGATTTTACAGTTAAATGCTCAAACAAAACGGTCACTTGTTTTACTTATTAACGTTTGTAATTTGTAACGATTAACTGAGGGGAGAGAGGGTTATTAAATAAGAACATATATATTTTTTATTTTATACAATACACTGAAACATTTAACTGAATATGGTTAAAGCCGTATTTAAATCAAATTAAATTTATTTTTTAATGCTGAGTATTAAACAGATAATTGTCCGATATATCATTAGTCGCGTTAAAAAATCAGTACACCAATAACATTGTATTGAGATTTTTCCAATGGATCTAAATATCGGTATTGAAGTCTGGATCGAAATATATAGATTTTGTAAAAACTATTTCAAAAACAAAAAAACTAAATATAATCTTGTACTAGTATTCAACTATCTATTTTTTTCCAAATTTTGCTATCCTTATTAAATAACCCTCCCTCCCTCCAATAAAGTGTGCGTGCATGTATTTGATGTGTTAGTGTAAAGATAAATATCGTATAATTGGTCATAAAGTTGTTACAACAATGACCACAAGTAACGATCACAGTTAATACAATTACACTGACGTAAACTAACACCATTACAATGTGCTGTTGACTGCCACCTCCACGAAACGAAATATCCTCAGGAAGTTTAGTAAAATTGTTCTCCGGGGGGTTATTTCGTTTTGCCGCAAGCGAAACACAACCGAGGACAATTTAATCGAAAGCGTTAATTTCGTAATAGCACGCGTAACATACAATGGCATATTAAAATGAACAAATAAACAAAAATATGTAATTTTAACAAAAGGCATAACAAATTTAATAATTACAACATTCGAACTCGTTAATGATTTAACAAAACATTGTTAAACACCAAAGAATCAAACAAAAAAGAGGAAACATTACACAAAAAGAACATAACAAAAAAGGAATAACTGACCACGCAATATAACGTGACTTGTAAAATAATCTTCACAAAAAAAGGCAAATCAAAGATTTTCATTCAAAAAATATCAACAACAAAAACCGTTTTTAATAAAAATTTCAAATTCCACCCCAAAACCACGAGCATACAACAAAAAACCATAACATTATAACGTGTTGGTGTATGTAGTGCTTTCAACAAACACTCTCAAATGTATAAACAGGAACCGTTTAGTCGTCGCGGTAGTTTAAGATCCTTACGCAGTGCTCCCTTACTTAGTACCGTTCTTGAGAGTACCTTATCCTTAACACGTATACATCCGATAGCTTCATTGGAATTACCGGGACTTGATTATGCCATACAATCACAGTCGGCCATAATACATGAACGCCGTGAACTAGGCACATCGTTGCGTGGCATAGCAGCCATAACCGCAGGCACAAGTGTTCAACAACCGCAAACACGCTTGGGACCACAGGGATCAGTACGTGAAACTAAACGAAGTAAAGTACCGCAACGGTATGTAAATGATGATGATTGAATAGTGTACACCATCTCTCGCACACACACACATGAACATTTCGATAGCACAACAAATGCACAAATATTAAAATTAAGAAAAAATTTCAACATTTTTGCATAAATGAAATAAAAACGTGATATTTATTCAAATTACATATGTACAGAGTACATGGCCAATTATGTGCTGTAATAGTGTTATGTTACAAGGTATTTTAGCACAAAAATATGCAAAACGTTTTGTTAAAATGTTTTCGAGTTTATAAGGAAATTGAAATTTTGTATTTATCTTAATATATTTAACCCTTTGAGTCCCGAATTGTTTTCCGCAATGTTACACAAATTTACCCTCTTCTCTATATTGAAAAGCTCACAACTTTACCAACATTTTTAAAACCATTAATGGGAATGGGATGCAGACTTGCATGAATATATAAAAAACAACGATGTTCGATTTACAGTTAAATTAGATTCCAACTTTATTGTTTTCCTAACAAACATAAATTAATTATGGGAAAAAATATCATTTAGTACCCTACGAAATCTACTGTGTATATTTCTGGCATATTATGGCAAAATTCGAATATTTATCCTCAAAAATGGTTTGATGGTTTTTTAAAGTATTCTACAAAAAATATTTATATATTTTGTCATTAGCTCGAATCACCATTTCCACTCTCATTGATGAAAATTTAAGTGGCATTTTTTGATAAAAATCGATAACCAAACATTTTCTTATATCAGATCCTAGCTAGTTGACGGATGGTATATATATTTAACATTTAGACAGGCTTAAAAGGCGCTTCCTTGAGTCGATGCTGGGGAGCCACTGTTCTTCTCTTCTTCTTCGTTTTCCACCAAGACTTCAGGTAAATAAGTTGTGTTTTAGTACTCAGAATTATTCATCCTACGTTTCTTAATCGGAAAAGTCACCACAGGATTATTTTGACGGAGAAAAAGGCTATCAGTTGCTTCGAATCGCTTCTTTCTCGATGCACTTTCATTGAAGGTAGTCCGACTTAAGAAATGGGTATATCTCATTCCGTTTGGCCAAGGCTTCGCAGATGGAAATTCGATTCATCCTATCCTATCCAAATATCGAGCTTCTTTTTGAATCCAGCTTTGTGTAAATGGTTTAAACAGTTTTATGGTCGATTTTTTGGGTCCTTGGCAATGTTAAAACATCGATCATTTCTCCGTTTTTATCAACATTTTCGACGACCGGTCTAATGAATTTCTTTTTCCCCAAACTAATATTTGCGTTCGATTTTACGCAAATGGTGCACCAAATTCCAAGGGTTGTCCGATTGTGAACCAAAAATCATGATGGTTGAAGTTGCATGAAATCTTGTGCATTAAGTTTCCTTAAAATCGGTTCAGATTTAGATATAGCTCCCATATATATTTTCGACCGATTTTATGAAAATTTCCAGGGTCGGTCAAGATTTTGATATAGGAACCATATACATTTTATTGTCCGATAGCAATGATAGCAATTTTGCACAGGCGGTCCATATTTATATTAGATATATTTTATGTTGTCGTTCGATTTTATGAAATTATAACTTCATACCCAACAATTCATGGGTTGTTGAGATGAACTTTGGACCATATAGTCGGCCCGTCCCACATTTCAACTTTCCTTACTGGTTTATATTAATTTGATGATTATTTAAAAATATATTTGAAATCAAATAATATAAAAAAAATTCTCGTTATGTTAAACCATAATCTTTGGAATGTTATGAAACTATGTACATTGAAGTAGAATTTCTATAAATATAAAATTTTTTCGCCAAATACAATATCGAATATTTGAATTTTCGCTAATTCCAACCGCATAAATAACAGCAATAATATTTTCAAATTTTGCTACATACATATATGCATATTTTGGTAAATATGTATTTACATATGCTGTTATAATCAACTACATGCCAATTAATTGTGGGTAATTAATGTCAAAATTATACACCTGAGCCCTGTGAGCATTGTCTGAGATGAATTTATATTATGATTTATACAACAAGAGACCACAATTTGATTAACAATATGATTTAAATTAAATTTTATGATAAGATAAATAAAAAAATACGAAATTGAAAGACATATTTTTCAAACCAGTAAGGAAAGTAGTAAAGTCGGACGGGCCGACTATATGATATCCTTCACCACTTTGGGTATATTCAGCAGATGAATCCTAAAGGACGTCGCGACCAGTAAAATGAAATTGTATCAATAAACATGTCATTCTACAACCGATACTAAATTTTTCATTTGGTCAGATATAGAACCTATATCTAAATCTGAACCGATTTTCAGGAAACTTAACACACATCATTCTAGACCTAATTCATTACGCTGTGCCAAATTTCGTGCAAATAGAAAGATAAATAGGGACTTTGGTGCACCATTTATATTAAATCGGACGAAAATATATATGGGAGCTATATCTAAATCTGAACCCATTTTTCAATAGGATTCGTCCTTGCGCCAAATTTCATCCAAATCGGATCATAAATGCGAGCTGTACTTTGTTCACAAAAATACATGGACGGAAAGACAGGCGGACATGCGTAAATCGACTCAGAAACTGATTCTATGTATATTCTCAAAAGGAACCATGTGTCTATCTCGTTTCCTTTTGCATGTTACAAACATATGCCAAAGACATAATACCCTGTACCACAATGTAGTGAAGGTTATAATGATTTATGTCATTCCCCTGGTAAAATGTATTTCGATTCGATGAATAAACCTGGTTCATGCAGAGCCACACATATACTCCTTCTAATCCTTTGGGATGTTTTTAATGTTCCTGAATGCTTAAATCACGCAAGTCATCGAATAGATATCCTTTTCTTTATTCTCCAAGAAGAACAATAAAATAATTTAAATTGTTTTTCTAGTCCTTTAATACACCATATTCGTATATGCAAATCTAGAAGTCATGCAAATTTTCATGTACCCACAGTTCAAAAATCGTCGATATTTGAAATTGTATTTAAAGTTAAACGCATTAGATGAATTTTCCAATCGAAGTGAGTATATTATGTGATTAACGATTTTTGAAATGAGCGAGATTTTTAAGCGAAGTGACAGTAATTTTATTTTCCAAAAATGTCCAATATAAGGTCATATATTGGGATGACCTTTTTGTCAGTAGTTTGAAGTTGAAGTGGCTTTTATTTCTGATTTAGGTTTCTCGAGGTCAATGTGAGTCCATGTATTGGAAAAGATCACAGGATATGTGTTCTCCCTATTTTCGGCATAATTTTGTAATTTGCCTTTTGACACCTTCGTTATATATCAGCCTCTGTACATGAGATGACATCCCTCGCCTAAAATAAATGTAAAAAATACATTTTTTAAACTCACTCAATAGAAAACAAGAACCATAAAATAACCATAATTGAAATAAATTTTTAATGTGCTTCTTATTTACCTTCCAACACATGGATGCCATAAAAACAAAACAGAAACCAAAAAACAAAAATACCAACCTTAAAAACTCTAATCCATTTTAAGAATGTCAGCTTTCGTTTAAAATCCCTACAGATGGCACAAAAGTCATTACGATTACTTCAAAATTAAATTATAATTTAAAGCAACCCTTTTAAGTCTGGGCAGGTGAATGGAAGTCCCCAATGGGTACTTAAACAAATAAGTGTCACAAACAAGTGAGCAACTCTTCAAAACGCAAGAATATTGAAGTATATATTTCATTACTTGGTTGGTTACATTACGAGTATTATGATTATGAATGAATACTGTATTTATGTCTTTGCCATATTTTTCTTTTTTGGTGGATTTTCCGGAATTAAACTTTTGTAGAAAAATGTGTCACGTAGGCCATTAAGTACATTGCGATGCGATGCGTTACGCAGCGATACAGCCTAAAGCTGACAAAAGTTTCATTTCTGTATTTTAAGTCCATTGTGGTTCTTCTGTTGTTGTTGTCGATTACGATGCTTTCATTTTGTTCAGCGTTCAGCAACGACGACAACAACAGATCAACACGAAAAAGAAAATGTAATACTAAATCCCCATCGAAACGAAATTTAATGTTATTGTCAATGAAGCAAATAAATACATTGCCTTTACAGGATTCAATTTTTTTGCCGTTTTGTTCGATGTCTTACTTCTTCCCGTCACCCACTTCCTGATTTTTCATTCACTTTCCTTCATTCAATTTTGGTATTCTTTTGAGATCAACATTCATCCATAGTTTCATGCCAGCATCCACAGAAGAAATTCCAAATGGATAGCCGCAATATTATTTGATATTACACGTTTACCTTTTGCCAGTGGCACTTTGGCGAATACGCACACCAATACCGCCACAACTACCACCACCACCGCGCCATCATCATCATCATCACGCCACTCAACCAACCAACACACACATACAGCTCTGTTACCGTGTCTTTTGCAGCACGAATGTTTCACTTTAATGTTGATGAAGCGGAAACATTTTCTTATCCACTTAAAGAAATCATCAACTTGGATACGCATCAATAAGCATAATACAACGTTCCGAGGGCTGGTGGCAATGGGGCGGTGTGGGCGGCTGACGGTCGTTGCGATTCACATGATTAAAGTTGGTTTAAAGCTTAAACGTGAAGATAATGTATGCATTTATAATTTGAATAATAATTTAAATCTGAATTATGGTAATTGAATAATTAATGAGATTTACGCTGCTGGAGGGGGCAGGAATGAATTGTAGAAATTCTAGTAGTTGATTGTCACAAAAAAGGGGGTGAGCAAATTGGTGTTGTTATTAGGGGCGTTTTGATAATGAATATTATCGTATTGAGGTGTGGCTTTGGGTATTTAATTTTAGCAATGTGAAACCCAATGTTATAAAGATAAAAATTAATATGATTATAAAATTTGGTAATTTCATAAACTTCCTATCGGGTAATAAAAGTGGGTAGAATAAAAACTTCGGAAGAAAATATGTAGCCTCAAATCTGTAGTAAAAAGGCAGGCCATGATTTTTAAAATAGAAAAAACAGAGCTCGGTTGAACTAACGATTTTATCTCATCAACTGTCGATAAAGTTTGAATGGAAAATATCACACCAAAATACCAACAGATAAACGAACTTTTTATACCTCCATCATAAGATAAGCATTCGAAAATACCTAAAATCAATTGTATATTTCTAAACTACACACACTCAATTTGAAAAATAGACCATTACAATAAAGATTTTTTTTAAATGGAAAAATTAGACCTCAGTTCAAATGAGGACTTCCTCTCATTGTGTAGAAAAAATAGGATTTGAGTCAAGTGAAAATTTGTTCAATTGAAATACGTACCCAACATGAGTTGAACTTTAGAAATACCTGAAATCGAACGGAGTTTTTATATGTGGGCTATACCTTGCTAACATTTTAAACTACACACATTCATTATGAACATTTGGGTTCGGATCTTAAAAATACTGACCAAGCTACACAAACTCTGGTTGAAAAAAAATGGACTAGAACACATCAGACCATACTTGAATATAGATTTTTTAAATAGAAAAAAACAGACCTCAATTCAAATGAGGGTTTTTTCTCTTGAATGTGGATGTTTTTAACTCGAAAAAAATCGGATTTAAGTCAACTGAATATTTTTTCAATAGAAATATGTAAACACCATGAAGGAAAGTTTAAAAATACCTACACTTGATGGGAATTCTTTTATATGTCTTGCTAATTATCAAACCACACATTCAGATTGAACAATTGGGCTCGGACCTTAAACATACCGACAAACGTGTCTGAATATTTTCAAATGTCAAAAATTGGTTTTTATATAAAAAAGAGACCATAGTTTAAATAAGGGTTTTTCTAACTTGAATATTACTGAGGATTAGATAATAACTATAGCCAACAACCAACATCGGTTCTGCAGAGCATTTTTCATTGAACCCATCAACCTCTGTTCCATAAAATTTTTAAAGGCTAACTAAAAAATAAATTTTCCGACTATGTTTATAGGCGCAGATTTTTATGGATCAATTTTCCGACTACTGTCGTTTTTTATGAATAATTTTCCTGACTACTTTAATAAACGTAGATTTTTAACATATAATTGTTCTGACTACTTTTATAGGTGTGGATTTATAAGGATAATTTTTACAACTACTTTTATAGACGTCGATTTTCAAAACATAATATTTCCAACTACTTTTATAGGTTTGGATTTTAAAGGATAATTTTGCGACTTCTTCTATAGGCGCGGATTTTTAAAGGATAATGTTTCCAACCAACTTTATATGCGTGATTTGTTTAAGGGTAATTTTCCCGATTCTTAAAGGATATTTTATCAAACTACTTTTTAAGGAATATTTTTTCCGACTACTTTTATAGTCGTGAATTTTTAAAGGATATTTCCAAGACTACTTTTAATGTCTTGGATTTTTAAAGGGTATTTTTTCACATAAATTAAAACAAGTAAATTTTTAAAGGATAATTTTTCCGACAATTTTATATGCGAGGATTTTAAAACGGATAATTATTTGACTACTTTGATAGGCGTGGGTTTTTAAAGGATACTTTTTCCGATTCTTTAAGGATATTTTATCCAACTACTTTTCCCTTCCACAAAATATTAAATCACTTCTATTGTGCTATATTTTATACAACAAATAGAAAAAAATCAAAATTTCTGAGGCATTTTTTTTCTATAGAAAAAATTAATCTCAGTTCTTCTGATGCATTTCAATAGAAACAAGGCAATTTTTTCTTCCGAGAACTTTTTTCTATAAAAAATAAAGCTCAGTTCTTCTGATGCATTTATTCTATAGAAACAAATTCAACCTCAGTTATACTGAGTAAATTTTGTGTATAGAAAAAGTTCAACCTAAATTCTACTGTAGCATTTTTTTCTATAGAAATTCAACCTCAGTTCAACTGCGGCATTTCTTTCTTTAAAGAAAGTGCAACCTCAATTCAAATGAGGCATTTTTTCTATAGAAAAAATAAACATCAGTACTACTGAGGCACATAGGATTTTTTTCTCTTGAAAAAGTGTGGATCTCAGTTTCACTGTAGATTTTGTCTATAGAAAAAAATAAACCTCTGTTTTTCTAAGGGCTTTGTTTCATAGAAAAAAATAATAATTCAATTTATACAAATCACAGCGTTCTGAAGCATTTCTAGTAAAATATCTCCCTCGAAATTGCTTTCATTAACAACCCAACAAACAGCATAGGCAATTAATTAAAGATTTCTTCACTTCAATAATTGTGTGGGAGTGATGAAGACAAATCTATGTATAATTAAGCATCTTGCATGTAGTCCATAACCAAACCATGTCACAAAAAACAACCCACAAGACATACTAGAAGGCAGGAAGGAAATAATTTGCCACATGCCACACATTGCCCAGGAAAAAACAAAAACCCAAAATTATAAATCAAAACTCCGAAACAATGTTACATGATTAATTAACACATTTTCACAGATATTTTTTCAACACAAATATTTCTGTTAGCAATCACACTTTATCACAATAACTCAACTCCGTTCAAATGAACACGGCAATCACGCACTGCCTTTCAACATTAACAATTGTGTTGGTTCGTTTATTTCCTTTCCAGATTTCTGTTCAAGTTCAAATCCCAAAGTGCACGAAATAAAAATTAACTTAACGCCTCTCTATGAATATACTTCTCTAATTCGTATACAAAAGAAGAAAAAGAATAGAAAAAAACACAGAAACACCACTCACTTAAGTAAGCGTGATAAATGTGGGAAGAACGAAAGAAACCCCCAGCTCCTACATCCTTTAGCTGGGCATTGAAGTGAACACGAATTGACTAAAACATAAAGAAACAAATCCTTTATACGATACTTGGGATTATAAATGAACTAAAAGAGTGTAGAGTATTTATATCTCAACATTTGGAAAGGAAACTCCATGGATGGAAATTTCTCAACAACCATCATCATTAACATAATCACAAATTTAACAAAAATAACTCAAACTCTTTGGTATATCTTTTTTTCTACTTCTTCTTCATCTTGTACTTGTGATGTGTGTAACATTTATAATAACGACTGGCTGGAGAGAAAACTGCCAGTAGATAATGATGCCCAAAAAGGCATATTAAAAGTAAGCATATTTTGTCTACTTTTCAAGTTGATGTTGTTGGTGTTTTTTTTTTCATTCGTTCTCTCTCCTAAAATAAGTCACATGTGTCTATTTAAGATAACAAGATGATTTCAAAAGCCTAAGTATAATTTGAAGAAATGTTTGTTAGCAGGATATTAAGAAATTATTGAAGTGGCAGGATGTGGCAGGGTATATGACGAATAACAAGGGATGTTACTTTTTTTTCTATATAAATAAAGAATTATAAAATAACAACTTCAATTATACTGAGAAGTTTTCCTATATGTCTTTGAGGTCTCTGGGTCCTTTTTATAAAAAAATCAGGCGTCTGTGCCTTTGATACACTTTTTCTATAGGAAAACCTCGGATCCTCTGTGGCATTTTTCTATAGAAATAATCAGACCATAATTCAGATTTTTTTTTTTCATTTCTATATAAAAAAATCAGATCTCAGTTTTTCTGAGATAGGAAAAACCAGACCTCTGTTCCTTTGATACAATTTTTTATAGAAAAAATCAGTCCTCAGGTAATTTGAGGTATTTTTCCAATATTTATATTCTACATCAACATCACACCTCAGTTACCCTGAGTTATTTTTTCTGTAGAAAAAATCAGATCTCTGTTATTCTGAGGCATTTTTTCTGTTGAAAAATCAGACATTTTTTTCAATAAAAAGAATAGATATGAGGTCCTCTGAGTTAATTTCTTTATAGAATTTTTTTCTATCAAAAAATAGACCTCAGTTACTTTGAGGTATTTCTTCTATTGAAAAAAAACCGACCCCCTTTTCTATGAACATTTTTTCTATAGAAAAAAAATCAGTCCTCAATTCTTCTCAGGTATTTTTTTCTATAGAAAAAATCAGACATTAATTCCTTTTAGATATTTTTATTTTCTATTAAAAAAAGAGGCCTTAATTACCTTGAGCTATTTTTTTTCAATAGAAAAAATCAGACCTCAGTTCATC
This sequence comes from Musca vetustissima, assembly GCF_032173495.1. Classification (NCBI taxonomy): domain Eukaryota; kingdom Metazoa; phylum Arthropoda; class Insecta; order Diptera; family Muscidae; genus Musca; species Musca vetustissima. The sequence continues at coordinate 60,803 of NW_026878788.1, read as the reverse complement.
TAAGGCATTGTTTTTTCTAAAGAAAATAGTTAGACCTCTGAAATTTAAAAAAATTGGATATAAGAGGTATTTTCTTATAGAAAAAAGTCAGACATCAATTACTCTGAGGTATTTTTTTTCTATAGAAAAAAATTTGACCTCAATTACTCTGAGGCATTTTTTCTGTAGACGAAATCAGACCGCAGTTGCTCTGAGGTGTCTTTAACTATAGATAAAATTAGACCTCAGTTCCTCTGTGGTATTTTTTCTAGAAAAAAACCTCAGACTTAAGTTCACTGGCCTCAGTGCCTGAGAAATTCACTTACACCATGCCTGAGAAATTCACTGACACCAGTGCCTGAGCTGTACCTCAATTTCTGAGTTATATTTTTTATGGAAAAAATTCTGACTTCATTTCCTGAGGATTTTATTTCTATACAAAAATATCAGATCGTTGTACCCCTCTTGTATTTTTCTTATCAGAAAAGATCAAATTTTCAAATTTTTTTTATAGATTACAGTTTATTGGAATTTTTCCCATAGAAAAAATCTGTTCAGTTCTTATGAAATGTTTTCCATAGAAAAAATCAGAGTTCAATTCCGCTTTTTTATAGAAATAGATCAGATCTCAGTACTTGTGGAATAGAAAAAATCAGACCGCAGTTCCTGAGAGAAAATTTAATCTAGCTTCCTGAAGACATTTTTCCTATGGACAACATAACACCTTAAATCAAAATCAAAATTAAATCAGAACTCAGTTCCTCTGTGGAAATTTTCCTATAGACAAAAATTTGACCTTGTTTCCTGACAACTTTTCAAACAAATCTGAGTTATTATTTTCCTATAAAAACCAGGCGTTACTTCGACTAAGGGTTTCTTCTTTACAAAAGGGTTTCATCGTTACAAGAAGAATGTCTCTAAAATTTAAATATATTAATCATGTCCCGAAAAAATCCATCAATTAAAAGAGCTCCTGCCGAACTTTCCCAAATATATTTTCATCGAATCCTGTAACCCACATATCAGAAACCGCTTAGACTTTTAAAGTACCCCTTTACTTTTTTATTGATTCATTTTTTTGATTAATTTTTTTAATTGAAACTTTTTCTTCTCTGAAATTTCATAAAACTTCATACCATCTCCTTCCGAATGTAGGGTACAAGTCTTAACTCCTCAATGAGAAAAAAACGACGACGAATAAGAAGAAACAAACAAATATTAAAATTCAACTTTTTTCCTAGCCTTTCTCTGTCTCTTTCTTCTTTATAGACCAAAAAGTAAAAGCCATTAGTAACAAGCTGAAAGTGTTGTAGCATGATAGCAGTACAAAAAAAAATTAAAGAAAATATGGCACAAATAGAGTTGTTATGGCAGCAAGTGGTATAATGAAGAAGGTAGAAAACAACGAAGAAGGAAAGGAAAGTTGAGGCAAAATGGGAGAAAAAAGATGAAATGTATGAAGAGCAAAACGAATGGAATTAAAGGAAAAAAGTCTTAATTGATGGCCATGTTTTAATTAAAAAAGCCATCATACACACTTACATTTTGCAATGATACATGTACAAATATCCTGCACACATACACACAAGCGTACATACGTATTGTCAGTGGCGTTGTATACACACACACTCTCGTACACTAATTTTCGCAGACAGACATTAAATAAATGATAGAGGAAATAAATAAACGCCAAAGTTCAACATTACACTATGATGCTCGTTTGCTTGCTAGTAGCTTGGTCGGTTGGTTGGTTAGCTGGCTGCCTTGCACGCTTGCATTTGACTTCCACAGCAACAAAAAACACGCACACGTACCAAATGCTCCAGTTGTAACTTAACAAAGTGTAATTATAACACATTTGGTAAGTTAACTTTCCCCCCGTCGAAACTTCAAATGATTGCCAAAAAGAAGAAGGAGAAGAAGCAGCAAGCCAAACAGCCTGCTTGCTTGCCAGCAAGCCGGTCATTGAGGACATGTTGCCAGCAAAAAGAAAAAAAAAACAAGAAGGAGAATATAGCAGAAAAACACACACAAAAATGTGATTAACAAAATGTGGGCCTACAACAGGGCACACATATAATGTTATTACCATTTGTGTTGTTTTTGTTGCTACAGTAGCTTTTGCCAAGATAATAAATTATTTAGAGAAAGAAAAAAACAAAATCAATTTATTAAAGATTATTATGCAGCATTACCTCCGCCCTCTTTAAATCATCTTACCAATGGCCAACAGCACGTACAGTCTCATATTAGAGTGTTTCGCTGTGGGTGTGTGTGTGTATTTTCATACACTCTCCCAACCCATTCACTTATTCACTCACGTCCAAAAGAAATCTTTGAGTATGATTTATTCCCTCATTCTCTGCTCATCAAATTTATGCACTTCGAAATTATGGTGTTGCCATTAATTTGGTTTTTTTGTCAAGAGTTTTGGGAGGAAATTCAAATTATACCTTAGACCTAAGGATTTTTTTCGATAGAAGAAAAGTTAATCTCCATTTTCGGGGAATGTTTTCAATATATGAAAACGTTTTCAATATATGAAAATCTTACCTCAAGTTCTGAGGTTTTTTTCTATAAAAAATCTCCAGTTTCCAAAGTTTTTTTTCTACAGAAAAAACGCTTATTTATCCTCTGCTTTTGAGGATTTTTTCTATGAAATTAAATCACACAACAGATCCTGTAGAAGTTTCTCTGTAGAAAAAATATCACACCTCATGTTTCTGTAGAAAAAAATTAAACCTTTTTTCTCAGGATTTTTTCTAGACAACAAAAACCGACCTCAGTATCTATTTTATAAAGGAAAAATCAAGAAGACCTCAGTTTTTAAGAATTGTTTTCCATAAAAAAATAAAATATGATTCTGAGTATCTTTTTCTATAGAAGAAATCGCTGACCTTAGTTTGTGAGGAATTTTTTTCCATAGAAAAAAAACGTACCTCAGGTGCAGAGGATTTTTTCCCAAAGAAAAATATAGAAACAAATCCAGTTTGTGATGAATTTTTTCAATGACAAAAAGATTAGTTTTAAAGGGATTTTTTCTACTTATCGCACCTCAACATTTTTTTTTATTGACATCACTTTCTAAGTAGATTTCTATTGTAAATAAAAAACACCCGACCTTTTTATAGACCAAAATTCAGACCTCAGTTTCTGAGGATTCTTTTATAAAAAAACTTCAGCTTATCAGGATTTTTAGAGACAAAATCAGAGCTCGGAGGATTTATATTTATAGAAAAAAACAGAACTCAGCTTTGGAGGATTTATTCTACATGTTTCCTCAGTTTCAGAGGATATTTTCTATAAACAAAAAATCAGACCTCATTACAGCGGATTTTTTTCTACAAAAAAAATCAGACCTCAGTTTCTGAAGTTTTTTATAGAAAAAATCAGACTTCAGTTTCAGAGTATTTTTTCTGACCTCAGTTTCAGTTCAGACCTCAGTTTCTGAGGATTTTTTTTTCTATAGAAAAAAATAGACCTCGGTTCCTGAGAATTTATTTGTGTAGAAAAAAATCATATATCAGTTTCAAAAATGTTTTTCTATAGAAAATGAGATTTCAGTTTCTTAGGATTTATTTCTGTAACAAATAGCATACCTCAGTTTCAGAGGATTTTTTCTGTAGAAAAAAATCACACTTCAGTTTAAGGTCAGACCTCAGTTTTTTAGGATTTATTTCTATAGAAAAAAACAGACCTCTGTTTGTGAAGAATGTTTGCTATAGAAAAATTCACTCCTCTGTATCAGAGAATTTTTTCTATAGAAGCAAATCAGACCTCAGTATCTGAGTTTTTTTATAGAAAAATATCAGACCACAGTTTCTGAGGATGTTAATCCAAAAAAATTAATCAGACATTAATTTTTGAGGACCTCAGTTTCTGATATTTTTATTCTATAGAAAATTTCTCAAAAATCTATCTACAGTTTTTAATCATAGAAAAATAGAAAAAAATTATGAGGTATGATTTTTTTCTATAGAAATCAATCATATCGTATCTGAGGATAACTCAGGGACTGGGAGACCTCAGGAGAATGAGGTAGAAAACAATCACACCCCAGTCTCTGAGGATTTTTTTTCTAAAGTAAAAATCAGACTTCAGTTTTTGGGGATTTTTTTTTTCTATAGAAAAAATAGACCTCAGTCCCTGAGAATTTGTTTTTTCTATAGAACAAATCTTTTATAAAAGAAAATCCTCTTCTATATCTAGGATATATCTATAGAATTAAACTTAAAACTTTATACATAATAAAAATATATGTCCTTCTGTTTGGGTCCATCTATTTTGGTCGCCTGCCAATTGGCAACCCTAAATTAAAACTCTATGTGAAGCACATAGAGGGTATTGCGGAGTATGCACGATGTGAGCTTGCATACATTTTTTAATTGGTTGGAGTATACAACTTTTTTAGTCATTTGCTTTCTTTCTTTCGGTTTTTTATGTATATGTATGTCTATGTCTCTCACTGATATTCTTGTCCCCATTTCTATGACAACACTCCAAAAAACATAAAAGAGCAAAAGAAGACGAAGTACAGCGAACAACAACATCATAAACAGAAGAAGAGGAATAAACCTTTGTGTTATTACCGTGTTATATGTGTGTGTGTGATGTACATACATACATGACGTTTGCATACATATTATTTTTTAATCAAATATTGTTGCTTACAGTATGAACACACGTGCATACATACATGCATATAACACACACTCTAATGGGGCCAGGTGGGAATGGGAAGGTAGGAGGAGTATGGGGAAAACGTCAATCTGAACCTCATTTGATATGTTAGGCAAATATACAAAAAGAATTAAGAACTGTGCAATAAAAATTCTCTATATGAACAATATGCAATACAAATCCACAATGTAGCAACAACAACAAAAAAGAAGCTAGTCAAGAGGGTTTATTTCTATTGTGACTATGGCGAAAACAAGAAAGAAAAATTAAGTTATAATATTAGTTGGTATTTGTCGAATATTTATAGCTACAAACAAATTCGACACTTTAAAAATTAGAAATAGAGCAAAAGTGAAAACGTGGTTAAGTTCGACAGGCTGTCATCACTATAAGAAGGACACTGAAAATAACTAAAATCGTTCTAGACTTGTCATAGTATTGAAAAATGTCCACAAAGAAGAAGGACACTAAAACTTTAATACCGGAAAATATTCATCTTCCTAAATCTATTATAAAAATAGAAAGAAAGCCCCCAACCCTGTGTCGTTCCCAGCAATTAATTACGTTCACCTATTTTAAATTCCAAAGAAAGTGGAACAAAATATTAATTACCTTTCTGGGCGAATTAGATATTCAATAATTGCAATAATATTTCTTTTTCTCCATATTTTCCACTCAGGTCATATAATTAATATTAAATTCATTAAATTTTAATGACACCCCACCCAAAATATTGCAAAACACTTGGCATAATATTTACATTTAGGTTTCCTCTGTTTCTTGCCCCCGTCATAATAATATAAATATTAATTACATTAATGACAACAACAAAAAATCTCAAGTGATCCTTAAATGGGTGGTCGGAGGCTTAAAACCAAATACGGGATGCCATTTGCTAAACAAAAACAAAGAAACACACAACAACGACAACATCAAAATTTTTAATAGAATATAATGATAATGATTATAACCACCACCGTCAGGATGTATACTGAGAAAATCTAATTTTAATTAAAATTTATGTTTTTTTGTTTTTGTTGTATCCACAAAAGGTTCAGTAAACAAGCATTAACTAAATACAATATCCTATGGGGAACAAAAGGCAAAAAATACGAACCAGAGGCCCATAAAAAGCCAAGCCATTGACCCAGTTAATTGTGGACAAAACTCATTGACTTTTATTTGGTCGGTTTTTTACTCTTTCGTCGTCTCTCTTCTATTGTGCGGAGACCCAATTCGTTGAGTGGACTTCTTCCGAGATGCGAGTGCCAAAAGCAAAGGTGTACATTAAAATGAAACTTAAACAACAATTATCCATTGAAGGGAAAGCCTAACAGGAATTTACACCAATCTTCAAGTAAACATTGACTTATGGCGTCGTCATCGTAGCTTTTCACAAACACATTCACAAAGGTTGAAATTAGGTAAATACTTCGGAAAGAAGAAGAGGTAAAAGTATATACGGAAAAAGTAAAAATTAAATAAACAACAAATGTTGTTGTTTAAACGATTAAGGATAGGCGGCTTGACAAATTTAACAAAAGACAAATATTAAAGCGAAATTTGGAAATTTACTATGTGTGCTAACATAACACTTTGTAGAATATTTAAGGAGTTATTTACAAATAGGGAATGGAAAGTATTTAAATCAAATGCAGGTATGATTTTTTATACCCTAAGCTTTATGTTTATTGAGGTTGTATACACCTTGCTACGACAAAAATATGTGATTTTTGACCCCAAGTTTCTGTCTGTCTGACCCAAAATATCAAGTGGAAATGTGCCAAAAATATCGCATATTTTGGGATACCATTATTTGGGGGCTATACCAAAAATTTGACCGATATAATGGTAACATTTTCAATACCTAACATTCAAGGCGTAATAACAATTTATGCGTATAATTTTGATTTCATGCATGCGTATAATTGGAATATCTATCGAGAAGTAAATATTAGGATTATTAACCCTTTCAGTGTTTTTGTCGAATATATTCGACATTTAAAAGTAATCTCTTTCTTTGCGATTTTTCCGTTATCCTATGTACCGTTAGTATTGATGTTTTTGTTTTTGCTGAAAGACAGACACGTGTGCAATTTAAAAATTTTGCATTTTTAGACATTTAGTTTGTTTTATCATTTTTAAGCAAATAGTCATAATTTAGTTTGAAGTTTTGTAAAAACCCTCAATTTCTGAATCAAAAAAAATATATTTTCTGCAATCGGATAATATCGAAAAAAATTGTGAGTATTGTTACAAGTGTAAAGAAACCGTATAATAAAAACATAAAAACCAAAACAGTTTAAAGTTGCTTTTTAAGAGATTTTTTGGATTGTCATATATAATCGACATCGGCCTTCGAAGGTTGTTTTGTTTTTATTATAGTGATCGTACGTTTACTTGCAGACTTTAGTATTTTTCTTTTGATTCCCTTAGAAAATGACATCTGTAACTGACGATGACATAATGACTATGCTTGAAGCAGATTCTGATGTTGATGATGTAATCGATGATGATGATGAGGTGTTATTTGATGTGCCACAAGTCCGATCAAAGGACATTTTGCCAGTTGAACGTGAAGCTGTCTCTGATGAATATATTGATAAAAATGAAACAATTTCAGAGAGTCCCCAAGCGTATACTCCAAAAAAAAATAACTTGGCGTACAGTTCGAAAGTCCGAAGATGGTGAGGACATTCCACTCGTGGCAGTGTCAGAAACTACAAGCTCTATTGAAATTGGGACGCCGTTTTCATATTTCAATAAATATTTAACCGACGAATTCTTTTCCAATGCGGTCTATTATACAAATATGTATGCACAGCACGGGACAGATGTCATTCAAACCATGCTCTGTAGATGAACTACGCATTGTTTTTGGACATCATCTTATGATGAGCGTTCTAAAGTTTCCTAGAGTAGCAATGTTTTACGAATCAGCACTTGGAATAACTTTTTTACCGAAAAAATGACGCGGAGACGATTCTTCACCATTCGAAATAATTTACATCTTGTGGATGTAAACAGAAGCAAAGATCGGCTTTTTAAAGTTTCACCGATCATTGAATTAGTTCGAAAACGTTTATTAGAACTACCACTGGAAGAAAATCTATGCATCGACGAGCAAATCATTCCTTTTAAAGGAAAATTCGTTGCTAAGCAATACATAAAGGGGAAGCCGTGCCCGTGGGGCATAAAAGTTTTCTTTTTGTGTGGTAAAAGCGGAATGCCTTATGATTTTCTTGTTTACCAAGGTTCAACAACACCAATAAATCAAAACATGGTGAAAACTGTGGGATTCGGTTCAATAATAGTACTCCATTTAACACAACGTATTCCAAAAAATGAAATTGGGCATAAACTTTTTTTCGATAACTATTTCCCCTCATACCAATTATTTGAAATGTTGAAACGGAACAAAATTAATGCTGCTGGTACAATAAGAGTGAATAGATTCGCCAATCCTCGCCTGCCGGTTGAAAAAGAAATGAAACAAAAAGGGCGAGGATCATCCGCTGAATGTATAAGTGCAGATGGGAATGTTATTGTCACTCGCTGGTTTGACAACAGAACGGTAAATCTAGGCTCAAATTTTGTTGGAATAGGCAAACAAGACAAAGTCAAACGGTGGGATAAGAATAAAAATGATTTTGTAGTCATCGTTCGCCCCGAAGTTGTGCGGATGTACAATGAAAGTATGGGAGGCGTTGATTTATTGGATCAAATGATACAATACTATAGAATAAATATTCGTTCTGTCAATTGGACACTAAGAGTCATAATGCATTTTGTTGATTTGGCTTTAACTGCCGCATGGATGGAATATCGCCGAGACTGCTTGGCAAATAATATTCAAAAAAATAAAATTTTAGATTCAATGAATTTCCGAATTCAGGTTGCCCGCACTTTAGTCGGGGCTCAACAAGATTATAATCCAACCATAAATACGACACGAGGACGAGGAAGGCCACCAAAACCACCATGTGGTAGAGATAATACTACAGCAGATTCATCCTTAGATGGCAGTGTGAGTTCGGAAAGTGATTCTGAGGAATCTCCGCCTCCAAAAAAGAATAAGACATTTCAAAGACAACCACCGCAAGAAGTTCGCTTGGATCAGAAGCTTCATATACCATGTTTTGTACAAGCTAAAAGCGCTGGACGTTGCAAGGCAAATGGTTGTAAAAAGAATTCGTTCATTATTTGCAAAAATGCAATGTATATCTTTGTGTAAAACGAAATTCCAATTGTTTTGAAACATTTCATTCAAAGAAATAGATGCACAGATACATACATTTTTATTTTATAATGGATTAATTTTAGTTTTTTTTTTAACAAAATATTTAAACAAAAACACTAGTTTCATTTTATTCTTCATAAAATTAATGGAATATATATTTAATTTTATTTTTGTAAAATTCTGAATTAACTTTTATCGAAATAAAAATAAACCGTCAGAGTTATGTTAATATAAAATAGCACGTGTTTTTGGTGTCTCTGAGGGCCGATGTCTAATATATTCGACATTCGGAAACGAACCTGGCGGAAGGTTAAAATGAAAATGACTATTTTTTCTAAACTTTGTGCCTTTATATGATCTTAAATACAAAATTTTAGATTTTTATTCCGACAAAAATTTTTCTTGACACTGAAAGGGTTAAGTCACTGTAGATGTGTTCGTTATTCCCGGTTTGACCACCGTTTGAGGTGCTTTATTGCTCTTTGACCACAAACGTTTTCGCACAGGGTTATCGTATGTGATCCACTTCTCATCTCGAGTCACCATCCGTTTAAGAAATGGGTCTATCTCATTCCGTTTGGCCAAGGCTTCGCAGATGAAAATTCGCACCCAAACATCGAGCTTCTTCTTGAATCCAGCTTTGTGTAAATGGTTTAAAAATGTTTTATTGTCGATTTTTAGCTCTTGGGGGATGTTACGACTGCTAACATCCCGGTCAACTCCGATAATTTCTCCGATTTTATCGACATTCTCGACGATCGTCCTACCTGCGAGGTTCCGGAATGAAATCTACGAAACCAAAATTGCACATAATTGGCTCTTACAGTATCGGAACCATCTACATCTCTACATAGACGAGCTGAAGGGTCAGAGAGTATATATAGACGAACTGAAGGGCCAGTGAGTCTATGTAGACGAGCTAAAGGGCCAGTGAGGATATATAGAAGAAATGAAAAGCCAGTAAGTATATAGACGAACTGAAGGCCAGTGAGTTTACATGAACGAACTGAAGAGCCTGTGAGTCGAGATGTACAAAGTGAAGGACTAGTGACTCTATATAGACGAACTGAGGGGCCAGTGAGTCTACATGAACGAACTGAAGAGCCAGTGAGTCTATATAGACGAGCTGAAGGGCCAGTGAGTCGAGATAGACAAAGTAAAGGGCCGGTGTGTCAATATAGACAAGCTGAAGAGCCAAAGGGTCCACAGCATATATTAACGAGCTGAAGGGTCAGTGAGTCTATACAGATGAGCTGAAGGGACAATTATTCAATGTAGATGAGTTGAAGAACCAGTGACAAATAAAAATGCCATTAACTGTAACTCTTCATCATGAGGTGCACATTAAAAATACTTAAAATATTTAAGCACCCCTATATGACATGAATTAATTTGTAAATTGTCTTCACATAGATCTAACAATATTGACTTTAAATAATCACATCGAAAAAACACAAATAGCCCATTCTACAGAGGACACCCTTTTGAGAATATGCATAGAATCACATTCTGAGTAGCTCCCATATATAGTTTTGCCCGATTTTATGTAAATGGTGCACCAAACACCGAACGTTTGCCTAATTGAGAAAACAATTTTTCAGATTGGTTCAGAGTTACATATAGCTCCTATACATAATTTTGTTGGATTTCATACAAATGTTACACCAAAAAATCCAAGTCTGCCCGATTGACATGACATTTTTCATAGATTGCAGAATTTTATGTGTATGCTTTTTTATTGGTTCAAATTTCTATGTATATCACAGATTTTTTCTCCCGATTCTATTTCTATGATCTTCCAAGAACGCTATGTCTCTTCTATCTACAGGATATTGTACACATTATCATCTCTTGTATGTACGCAAAGAGGTGAAGGGTATCATATAGTCGGCTCCGTGCGACTTTTGATCTTTCCTTACTGGTTACATGTTACAGTCCAACCAAGTTTATGGCAAATTTTTAATGTCTGTGCAAATTTTATTAGCCTTTATTCGGCTATAAATTATCGCTCAATTTGGCATATTTTAAATAATAATGCCTATGCACTTATTCCCTAATATATGTTTTCAATTTTCTAAAGTAGTCATTTATTTATTCCCTAAAAAGGTCACATTTTCACTCCTTTAAGACGCTAAAAACGTTTTTATGTGCCATAAATTTCGTTGCAAACATTATTAATAAGAATATTTCTTTACTGAATTCTCGGTTTGGAAATAAAATTTATTATTCTGTCATGCATTATAATTTCAATGCATTTGCTATAAATTGTATATGTTCGACATGTCGAACGATTTCAAAGCGGCGAAAGTAAATATATGTCGGCCAGTAATGTTGTGCGAAATTGCACGTACGTATGTGGCATAGAAATGTATTTTGGAAAAATGTTTAACTTTACGATGTGGTTTCAAACAAAAACACGCACACATACAAAAGGCACAATACCACACCACTACATAAAATGTTACTACCACCATATATAAATTTGCATTCAAATTTTTGTATATATTTACTATATACCAAACAAAAAAGCAACCTCCCATTCACATTTTGCTCACATTAATGTTGGGGGTATATATATGCGATAAAGGCTATATTTGACGTCCATTCATGTAACGAAATAAGTAAAAGAGTAACACACCATATACAATGAACATAACAGTCATGGTATGCTATACAAAAAGAGGTGGGAAAAATATATAAATAAAAATCAAATGAAATGAAATAAAAAGAAAAACAACAAATATAAGAAAAATAACATTACAAGGCAGAAAAAACATAACCGCCTAGAAATTGCCACCGTTTTGATAGTTAGTGTTGTAGGGTTGCAACTAAAGGACACTCTGATGGCGGTGATGATGTCGAAGTAATGGTAATAGCCAGCCACGCCTGTAGTTGTGTAAATTACACCAACACACACACAAATAGTCAAATATGTGGTATGCAGTGGTGTACATTTGTTATCTTTGCATTAAAATCACAGCCAGAAAAATAATATATACAAATCGACAGTGAAAACTAATTTCGCAGAAGTGGTTAACGCCGTTCGACCGAAAACGTTTAAGAACTAGAGGTAGGGGGTTTTATCCACTCAATATTCAAGGCACAATATTCGACAAGTGTTGGAGGAGGAACTATGGAGATTTTTGTTTAAAAATTGTAATTTAGCTTACAAAGGGAAGATCATATAGACAGAGGAAAAATGAATAATATATAACCACAAAAGGAGAAGCAGAACTTTAATTGAAGCTTGAATACATTGTATGAAAGTAATTAGGAACTTAACTATTTTAGGAAATTGACCTCTAAAAGCAGTAGCTTTAAATGTATTACATGAAGTTTCAAATAAAATCATATATCTTGTTAAAAAAGTTTGTCTCAAAAATATTTTTATATCGTACGCCACATAGTGGTGCACTGTTATTATTCAAGTGTTAAATTATTGGTAGAAATACTTTTCCACTCCAAACGAGTAACCTCCTAAACAAGGGCATCTAAAAGTTTCAATATCATATTCTGGTAACGAACATCGTTGGAAGCGCTCCTTTCTTTAAGTGCGGATATAAAAAGTTATTGCTATCCATTTTAAGGCTCTACGACAGATAACCCATTCCATTTTTTTTTTGTAATTAAAGAAAAGTCCTTATTTTTGATGGCGGGCATGATAACTCCTCACTGGAACATCGGTATCCGAAAATTCCAACGGTGTTAGAAAGAGTACATGTCTGGCTTTCGTATGAACTAGGATTATTGACTTTGCTCTAAAATTAACAAAATGGTGGACATTTGAAAAATGTCCTAGTTCATACGAGAGCTATACACTCCCACGTTGCAAAATTTGGATCACGTTGCAAAATTTGGAACCGATTGGATTATTAGTTTTTGAGTTATCGTGCCCGCCATTCGCAAAAAATGTTTAGAGAAAAACTCGTTTAAAGTTTGAGAAACCCTTCAGCCGTCACTTGATGCTGACACAATAAATCGGCTATATCTTCAAGAGTTATTGAGATTTTCACTTGAAATTTTGTAGAGACATTCTTTAATCAGTGTAGATTCGAATTATATCGACCCCGAGAATGGGGGGTCCCCTTAAATGAAAATTAACATATTCTATCATAGACTCAATTCCATACGATATTCAAAATTATATATACAACAAATTTATGGAGTTTGGTGCGTCATTTACATAAAATCGGAGGAAAATATATATTGTAGCTATATCTAAATCTGAATCGATTTCAACGAAACTATAAACACGTCATTACAGCCCTAATTCGGCACGCTGTGCAAACTTTTGTCTCAATCGGATAAACGTAGAGTTTTTGGTGCACTAGTTACTTAAAATCGGGCGAATATATGGTAGTTATATTTAGTTATATCTTAACCAATTTCAACAAAATTTGAAACCCTTTAGTCTACACTTATTTTGGTATTCAGTGTCGTGTCAATCGGACAAACGTGGGAAGTTTGGTGCACCATTTACAGAAAATCGGACAAAATTATATATGAGAGCATATCTAAATCTGAATCGATTTTAACAAAACTTTATACACGTAATTGCAGCTTCAATTAGGCACGATGTGCAGAAATCGGACGAAAATATATCAGGCTGGGGAAATTTTTTTATCATTAAATAAATTTTGCAATGCAAGAAAAGTTTATAATTGCTTGATGCCAAGTCCGAACTGTATGGCGGATACATTAAAACTTTCCAACCAATCTCCCGAAGTTTCTGGTGAGTCACTGTAGATGTGTGTGGCCTAACGTTGGCCTGGTGGAACATGACACCTCTCATGTTGGCCAATTCTGGCCAATTGCTATCTTCAAACACTTTAGTTGTTGACAGTAGCAATCAAAATTTAGCGTTTGGTCAAATGGAAGCAAAACACGAATTAAATGGGCCGTAATTTAACAAAAAGTAATTTCAAAGGAAAAACTCGAGATAAAGAGCCGTCGTGGACCTTTAGATAACAGAAGTGATTTTAAGACAAACTCGCTATAAAGAGCCGTCGTGGGCCTTTTTTAGAAAGGAAAGCTTCACCGCTTTTGACGCTTTTCGGTCTTGAACTTATATAAAAATCAATCATCTGTTTTCAAATGGTTGTTCAAATTTGCTAAGTGATCTAGCAACTCTGGGAATCTAGGTTCAATTCATAGCCGGACTCAACTTTAAATAAAATAATATTTAAAATCGAAAGGTGTATTAGAACTCGAATCTGAGAAGATAATTGTTACATGCTAATGATCTGAAATCCCTGTACCAATATTAAATAATCGTTTCAAAATGTTATAACTCTTAAAACTTTCAAGAAAATTCGTTCATAATTTACTATTCTAAAGAAATGTATATTTAAATCAAATATATGATGTGTATTTTTCCCGCGGTTCTCTTCGGTCTCCTCTTTTTAGTGAGTGTCATTTATTGTCGTTTATTGCATTGGCTGTAGGTTACAACGCATTCCATTTACTGCAAAATAGTTTCCTTAGTATTTGTTTTGTTTCCGCTGTAGGCTTACTTTTTGGGTGCGTTTACTGCAAAGTTAAGCACGTAGTTGTTCATATTTATTGCTTTGCGGCAAAATACTTTTCCGGACACCCCATTTATTAATGGGGTGCCAGTAAAAAATGTTTTTTGGAGGTCCATTCAAATATTTGCAGTAATTTTGGATCATAGACACTACATAAGAAAGGGCGCCAACTGTAGGACAAAAACAAAATGAAAAATACACAAAAGGGTTTAATAAGTAGGTGTGTTGAATTGAAAAGTAATTTACATTAAAATATAAACTGACAAATTTAGCAAGGAATATCCTTTTTTTAAAGTGAAATTTTTTGGCGGACAATTTTTTTTAATTGAATTAAACAAGTAATTTTTTTAAATAGGTTTCTTATGGTATTTCTTAAAAATGAATTAAAATGCAACGAAAATAATGGCACAATTTTAAGAATTAATAGTACTAGGGGATATGCTGGAAGTTTTCAAAAATACTCAGAAAATTCTTTTATGGAACCCCAATAAATTGAAACATTTTATAAAAAAATTTTTTGGTATTAAATTAAAGAAAAACATTCAGGATTCAGGCTGACTATTTTGCAAATGCAAGAACATCATCAATAAAATTGGATTATATTGAGTTCCTACAAATTATATTCATAATCGAATTTCCGAAACATTGGAAAATTAAACATTTAAGTAACATAGCATCCCACATCTTCTGCTTAAATAAATACATCAAGAATAAAATTATTATTCCCCTTTGAATCCGTCATTAGCATAAACAAAAAACAACTTGCCAACTCAGCAACAAGGATCCCTCGCATTTTATGATTAATTCACAATGATATCCTTTCTTTTTCGTATTTCATCGCTATTACTGCTATTATGAATCATCATCACAACCAACGGCCATTGTTAAAAGAACCAACAATATTATTATACCATTTATCATACTCCAAAGGAACAACAATATATATACAAAAAAAGAAAAATAAAGGATGTTAGAAATTTATTACCAACTAATCATATGCATATATAAAGTCATAATGTTTTTTTTCACACACACGAAAAAAGGCTGTTTATTTGACACCATTTGCCAAGGCATCCCAAATAAAAAAACTAGGCATATTCTAAATACCAAGATACTATGTGGATTATATTATGGCCCATTTTCAGACCACCGAAAAAAGGTCACTATCAACTAATGCAAGCACATTAGCATTGACAGCCATGGTGAAAACAAAATTTTGTGTTCAATCAGCAAAAACCCCAAAATAGTGATGTCCCGAGTTTTTTTCCAGTTTGGTTGATAATAAATACTAAACACATCCTATTTGTCATTTAGTACAAATTTACATAAACTTTAACACCCACAACATAATTCTGGGTCGACGAGGGGGGAAAAGGGGTAAAATCCAGCAAAGTATCACAAGAAAACACGGCCAACAAGGATTTCAGTATAAAACTAAAACCTCCAGTGATATACTGACACATAAAATGTTTCACAACAAAAACTATGAGCATAGCGTGCAAGTAAAAACTTCTAGTCATTGCCATACAAAAAAACTGCGAACTCAAACGTTCCCAAAAGAATAGCTATACACAATGCGCGAGAAAAAGTGAACAATACATTCAAACAGTCATAATGTTAACAGCGAACATTACTATTCTGCGTCAAATAAATAGGAGAAAAAAAGAAAAACAAAATAGTAGGGATTTTAGCAGTTTTTTTTCCTTCAGTCCCAAAAAGGAAATGACACAGAAATGTAACACTTAGACCACCAATACCCCACAGACATGTTCTTTTTTCTGACTTTATGTTCGAGAAGTGAGAGTTTTTAAATGATTTTGCCCAAAGGATTCTTAAAGAAAGAATATTGATAGAATATTAAATAAAAAATTAAAAATATACAATTTAAAATATAAACCAGTAAGGAAAACAGCAAAGTCGGACTGGGCCGACTATATCATAACCTTCACCACATTGGGTATATTCTATATATGTCTCTAACATTGACATGAAATTGAACGAACTGGAATTTGTGATTTTTATGCCTTTCTGGAACCAATGCCAAATTTCATTTCATTCGAGCAAGATCAGAGCGATTTCCACTACTCTGGACTCTGGTGCACCATTTATATAAAATCACACGAAAATATATATGGAAGCTATATTTAAATCGGAACCTATTTTCACAAAACTTAGCATACATCATTGCAGACTCAATTAAATGTGCAGTACCAAATGTCGCTCAAATCGAAAGATATATACGGACTTTTGTACACCATTTACATTAAATCGGACGAATATATATATGTATATATGGGACCTGTGTCTAAATCTGATCCTATTTTCACGAAACTTAACACACATCACTCTTAACTTTATTTAGTGCGCTATGCCAAATTTCGTGGAAATCAAAAGATATATAGGTACTTTTGTGCACTTGTGGTTTTTTACCTAAAATCGGACAAAGATATATATGGGATCTATATCTAAATCTGAACCGATTTTCCCGAAAATCACCACTCATCATTCCAATCTCAATTCAGTATGCTATGCCAAATTTCGTGCAAATCGAAAGATATAAAGAGCCTTTGGTGCACTATTTACCCAAAATCGGACGAAAATATATGTGGGAGCTATATCTAAATCTGAACCGAATTTCACGAAATTTAACACACATCGTCCGAGACATAATTCAGTACGCTATGTCAAATTTCGTGCAAGTCGAAGGATATGTATTGGTACAACATTTACCTTAAATCGGACGAAAATATATATGGGAGCTATACAAAATAAATCTAAACCGATTTTTCCCAATTTCAATGGGGTTCGTTATTGGGTCAAATAAATGAGCTGTGCCAAATTTCATCCAATTCGAATCGAAAATGCGACCTGTGATTTGTTTATAAATTAATATAGACAGACGGACGGACGGAATGCATAAATCTGCTTAAAAAGTGTTTCTAATCAACCAATATTTTGATAATCACAAAGCCATAATCAACCAATATTGATAATGTTATGTAGAGGATTTAACACCCAATACAACCCAATGGGAACCCACAAATTTATAGTTAAAGTTCATTAACTTGAAAGTAAAAAATTGGGGTAGCGTCATATGGGGACTTTGCCAAAACTTGGAAGTCATTGAGGATTGAACAAAATGTGTCAAAAGTTTGTGGGGTTGCTTTAAAAGCAACAAAATATTTTTGATGTATAGTAAAGAGGTCTTTTTTTGATCAGATTTTAGTGGTTCCTTTTTGATTTCACCTCGTGCACGGTTATTATTTTAGTTCATTGTACTAAACCAAAAAAAAAAGAAACTAAAACTAAAATAAACCCAATGTATTTTATCGTTACATAAAGTTGTGCCATTTAAGTCGACATAAAGCCAAACGCGCAACTAGACTTAATACCACAGTAAGAAGAGACAGAACGGCCACTGACTAAGGACAGTGAAAAAAAAGAAAAAAAATTGTATAAAATTGCACAAAACAAAAGAAAAAAAATAGCAATGTTAAAAAACATGGTCGAAGCTAAAATAAATAATAAAGAAATGTTAGAAAGAAATGCCATTGTTTACTAGCGATGGTAAGAGCTAAAAAAGCAAGCAAGATACACAAATAAACAGAAAAACGAAAAAAAACGAATACAGGATGGCTATTGAAGCCACCAGCCAAGTGAATTGAAGTAAAGTCGAGTAAAGTAGAGTGGTCACAATAACAACAACAGCAGCAGCAACACAAGAACAATAGCAAGTTTGTCCTCCGGCTATAAAACCTTTAAACCCTACATAATAATGACAGTGGTTGGTTGGATGGTTGGTTGGCCAACTTTGACTTTTTCTAACAAAAGATATAATAGTAATAACTGCAGAAACAATGTCCCAGCAAAAAAGCAAAAACAACATGAACTGTGATTTACATACACATACACAACAAAATCTAAATATTTTCCCATATAACGCAACATCTTTCTGTCCTGCCTCTGTCCAGGACATAATAAAAATGATGATGACAGGGAATATAATTCCTCTCTCTCTCTATGACACTATAAGTTCGTTTATTTCAGGTCTTTCATTTGACATTTGTGCTATTTACAATTATGGACAGTAAGACCTAACACAAAAACAACGACAACGAAATATATAAATGATAATAAAATCCCAGTAATAGTAAACAAACGAAACAGAACAAAAACAGAACAGAACAGAACTGTCCAACTGAGGATGCATGAATGACCGTTGAAATGAATTTAATTTGCATAGTTGAATTCTACATTTCTTTTCATTTCTAATTCAATTTTTAGGAAACTATTTAAATTTAATAAAAATTTAGTAAAAATGTATATCGTTGCTGGTCAGGGTCAACAAATGATTTTTTTACCAAGCAGTGTCAAGGATATTTTATTGGTTATAGCAGTGTCAAAGGATACTTTATATGTTCTCTGACCAGAATTTTGCGGTTGTTTACGAACGTTCATAAAGTTAAGAGTTATTGTTGATAATATAAAATATTCGTTAAAAATTACATTGCATTAAAACTGACTTTTACTAACATACAATGATGATGATGACAATAGAAGATATTAGATAGTCTCACCATCAACCAAATTAGCTGTACTTTTGGTATGTTGTGTTCTCGTTGTTGTGGGACATATTCTTACCAAAAATTTTCAATCTTGGTTATACCCATAAAACAATCAACCAATTAGGTTGAAAAAAAATTTATAAATATTGAAAATTGGGGGGTTATGTCAAAATATTGGGGTACCTTTAGGACTATACTGACAGGCTATATTGATACATTTTTGGGATTTGAGGTTTGACACTCAATGAGAACCCAAAATATTAAATTAGATCCAATTCGGTTGAAAAGGCATACCGAAAAATTTATAAATATTGAAAATTGGGGGGTTATGTTAAAACACATATCAATTTTTGATAATTTTCAGTTTCAATATATTCCCGAAATATTTAAATCAAAGCCATTTCGACTTTAGAGAATATGCATAGAATGACTTCCTGAGTCGATATATGCATGTCTGTGCGTTCATGTATTATTGTAAACAAAAAACAACGATTTTGATAAAATTTGGCACAGATCACTTATCTGGCTTGGTTTTAATTGGTTCAAATATCTATGTAGATAGTATATGTTCTATCAACAGAATATTATACATTTGAGAATCTCTTGTATGTATCCAATGTGGTGAAGGCCGACTATATGATAAAGTCGGCCCCATATGACTTTCGAACTTTTCTTATTGGTTTAAATATGAAATGCGTTCCAACAAAAGGTATTTTATTTGGTATTTTGGTACCATTTTCAATGGTTATGTATATATATTTCCACAAGCAGTTATTTTGGGGTTTTCAGATGATAAAATATAGTCAAAGAAAATTACAAAAAATTAAACATAAAAGTCCACATGACCTATGTCGAATTTATCCTTCTGGGTTCTTTATACACTCGGTAGTGGCATACACTCCCAACATAATTTTTCCACACCCCAAAATCCTCTTACTATGTGTGATAAAAATAATGTAATCTTTACTTCCCAAAATAATTTCTGTTAAATAAAAAATAAAATAATTTCTTGAGTGCATATTTTTCGAATAACAAATAATTAATAAATATCAATTTTTTTTTATTTTTATAATAATGAAAAAATAGGACATTTCCTATGGTTGCTTTGTTTCAAGTCAACACCCTCCTTTTTATATCTCTCCTTTTTACATACATTTAATCTTTTTTCCCATCTGTTGAAATTGGTTTTTATTTTTACTGGGAATATAGGTTGTTGAGGCGATTACCAAATGAAAGTAAAATAAAATTTGGTCTATTGTCCAGATGACACAATTACCTTTGCCAAAATGCAACATTTACAATAAAAACATAAAGAAAAAAGATACAAAAAAATGGTCAGATAAGAGGTATAACAATTACTCCGTGATGCCAAAATGCCTTAAACATATTATCCTTTCGATAAGCAAATCATCATAAAAATTGATTTAAAGAAACAAAAAAAAAAGAAAAAAAAATATTTTATCCAATTTCATTCATTAATATCTCCACTCAATGTCATTAGTCGACATCAAAGAATAATCACTAGACCTTAGCATACTTTTGGGGCAGGCTTATGTGATTTAATTTTAACGATATGCGATTATCGTGTTACAGGCACACACGCATATACTTACAAACTATTGATCTCCTTTGAGCGACAAAAAAAAAATCGAAAATCGTTGACTTTTCACAAATGCCATCATGGCATATAATTTATACATAATACGATGATATGTGTAGG
This sequence comes from Musca vetustissima, assembly GCF_032173495.1. NCBI lineage: Eukaryota > Metazoa > Arthropoda > Insecta > Diptera > Muscidae > Musca > Musca vetustissima. Next base: position 40,094 of record NW_026878788.1, on the reverse strand, counting down.
GCAAACATTAAAAGAATGTACACACCAACAAAGAAAAACAGACAAACTCATAAAACAGCAGCAGCATATATATTTAGGCTTATAATTGTCAATCTGCTCAAGCGCTATGTACAAAGAATGAACGGACGGACAGGACATTAAAAGTTCTTTGTCACTGCCCTTCCTTTGAGCATTGGCTATTAATGTCATGATAAACGGTTTACAATCACAATCGATGCAGATTATGATGATGGTAGTGAGAAGGGGGAGTGCAAAAAGCAATGAATATTAAATATTTAAGAACGTCACCATTATTGTATGTATTATTAATTCATAAAAATTACTATATTTTATACACCAACATACACACACACTGGCTCATACATCCTTGAAATTAAAATACACCAACAATACACCATAAGGGTCATTTAATTTATGTCAAGAATAATATATTATTCATAAGTCGATTTGGTGCGGTACACACACATACATATATTCAATAAAAGCTTTTTGCCTCTTAGCTTTTGGTTTCTTGGTCTGTGATATTGGCTAGCCATTGGGACCACCTTCGTTTCCGTCGTTTGTCACTTTTTTGTGAGGGGTACATAAATACTATAGCACCATCATCCCCATTATACAACGTTCTTGCATGTTTGAGCTATGTGATATCTCCATTTTTGTTGTATTAATTCCCTTTCATAGGGAATATTTTATATAAATATACTTTATGCATCTTTTGATATTTGCAAAGAGGTATTGGCACACATACGTTTGTATGTGATAATTTTCGACATCAATTTCTTTTGGAAAATTACTGGGAAAATATATTTCCATGTGTATATGTTTGTGTGACTACATGCGGATATTTTAATAGCTCTCGTATCACCAATACCTCTTGACTGTCTGTACCAAACAGTATTTTTATATATAACATTGTTCCGCAACTCTGTGTTACATATCCATTCATCCCAAACCGATGGCTGCCCTGCCGTTAAACTTATTCTGCCTTCTGCATCCGCCTAGATATACTCATTAACGTTGAGTATAATCGCCAAGGAAACATTATTACTGCAATTAAAAGCTTTAGAGTAACTGCGAAAAAAAAGAAAAATATGAAAATTTTTATCATTGTTTTATGGATGCCATAAAATAAATTTAATTGATGCTATAATTATTATTGCATATTTTTATGTAATTTTTAAGAGAAATTATTAATTTATCTATAGTTGAGAAATATTAGGAGTCTCAAATATTAAAAGTCAGAAAATATTCAATTATGTCCGTAATAATAACAATGTTTAACAAAAGCGATTAAGGGAACACAAAACCCCACCCCCTCATTCACGATTTTTTTATTTTTAAGATTTTAAATAAGCTGGTAAATCAATACCAATGCTTGTTAAGGTTTGTAACTTTGCACATATATATTTGAAGATTTAAAAAGTAAGAAAAATAATTTACAAACAATTTTTGTTGTTGTTTTTTGTGATCAAAGAATAGTCCTTATTTTTGATGGCGGGCATGATAACTCCTCACTGGAACATAGGAATCCGAAAATTCCAACGGTGTTAGAAAGAGTACATGTCTGGCTCTCGTATGAACTAGGATTATTGACTTCACACAACAATTAACAAAATGGTGGAACTTTGAAAAAAATTTTTTTTTTTGGAAAATCGCCTATTTTTTTACCAGAAACTATGTTAAAAAATAAGGAAGTTCTTCATCGATTGGAGAAACGTGTCAAAATTTGGAACCGATTGGATTATTAGTTTTTGAGTTATCGTGCCCGCCATTCGCAAAAGAGAAAAACGCGTTTAAAGTTTGAGAAGCCCTTTAGCCGTCACTTGATGCTGACACAATAAATCGGCTATATCTTCAAGGGTTCTTAGGATTTTCACTTGAAATTTTGTAGGAACATTCTTGAATTAGTGTAGATTCGAATTAAATCAAATCAATTTACCCTGAGAATGGAGGAGTCCCCTTAAATAAATTTAAAAAATTGGATTCGAGTAATCGACCAAACAATTTCATTGGAAGGGTGACATTCCGCAGTAAAAATTTTATTTTGCTGCCTTTTTGTTTGGTTCATTCAGTTGTGAGAAAATTCGGTACATTTTACAATTCTTCTTTGACAAGCGGCTAAAATTGTGAATGGTGCTTATGGATCCGATACTGTAACAGTCAATTATGTGCAATTTTGTAGATTCCGTTTAGGAATTTTCGATGTTAAAAATGCACCTCGCACAGATAGGCCGGTCGTCGAAAATGTCGATACAATCGGAGAAATGATCAAAGTTGACCAGCGTTTTAGCAGTCGTAACATCGCCCAGGAGCTAAAAATTGACCAAATAACTGTTTTAAACCATTTACAATTTACCAGCAACGGCCAGAATTGGCCAATAGGAGAGCTGTCGTGTTCGACCAGCACAACGCTAGGCCACACACATCTACAGTGACTCGCCAGAAACTCGTGAGCTTGGTTGGGAAGTTTTAATGCATCCGCCATGCAGTCCGGACCAAGCGATTATCATATTTTTCTTGCATTGTAAAATTTCTTTACAGATAAAAAATTGGTATTTTGGGAGGACTGTGAAAATCGACTACTAGAGTTTTTTGCATATAGAAAGCGGCATCGAATATCGAATTTACAAAAATATTTTCTTTTGTAGCTAATGGTGAAATTTGATGTAGAATAAATTTGTCTTTGACGAAATACTCCTACGAGACAGTCTTATTGAAGATTTTGACACATGCAATATGTTTATTAAACACTTAAATAATAATTATATATTGTAAATAATAAAAAACACTAAGGAAAGTTCAAAAGTAGGACCGAATTCACCACTTTGGGTATATGCAATATATGTTAATATCTACAATATCCTGTAGATAGAACGGTCATAGAATCTTTGGAGTACCATTGAGATGAAATCGGGCGAAATTAAATTTGCTATCTAGATAAATATTTGAACCAATTGAAAACTCCCACACACATACCATTCTGAAATTAATGACAAAATGCATGTCAAACGGACAGACTTGGATTCTTTGGTGTTCCATTTATCTGAAATCGAGTCAAATTATGTATGGGAGCTATATATAAACACATAGACCTAATTGAGTAACCGTTGCATACACCATTTGTTTTTTGTAATCACTATATTCATTTTAATACCCTCTGCCAAATTTCGTGTAACCACCACTTACATAAAATCGAACGAAAATATACATAAGACCTATATCAAAATCTGAACCAATTTCCACAAACCATCATTTTTTTCTCAATAACATTCGCTATGCAAAATTTTACTCAATCAGACAAATATTGGGAGTTTGGTGTATCATTCACAAAAAAACCGGACGAAACTATATATAGGGGCTATGTCTAAATCTGAACCAATTTAAAACCAGTAAGGAAAGTAGTAAAGTCGGACGGGGCCGACTCTTCACCACTTTGGGTATATTCAACAGATGGGATCCTAACAGACGTCGCATTTTTCAAGGACCATTAACATGAACTTAAACATGTCATTCTGCAACCTATATTAAATGTTGGTCAGATATAGAGTTGCTTCTTACAATGGGACAAAATTATGTAAATAAATTTAAAGCAAAATATCGAAATCTAAACCGATTTCATCGAAACTAGTCACATGTTCGGCCACATTTTGAGTTCTTCATTTACTTATAAATCCACATTTGCATAGGGTATTGAATTTCGTGCAATGGAAGGATATATAGGGACTTTGGTGCACCATTTACCAAAAATCGGGTGAAACTATATGTGGGAGCTATATCTAAATCTGAACCGATTTTCACGAAACTTGGCACACATCATTCTAGACTTAATTCAGTACGCTATGCAAAAATTCATGCAAATCGAAAGATTTTTAGGGACTTTGGTGCACCATTTACCTAAAATCGGGCGAAACTATATATGGGAGCTATATCTAAATCTGAACCGATTTTCACAAAACTTAGCACATATCATTCCAGACTTAATTCCGTACGTTATACCAAAATTCGTGCAAATCGAACGATTTTCTGGGACTTTGGTGCACCATTTACCAAAAATCGGGCGAAGCTATATATGGGAGCTATATCTAAATCTGAACCGATTTTCACAAAACTTAGCACATATCATTCTAGACTTAATTCAGTACGCTATTTAAAAATTCGTGCAAATCGAAAGATTTTTAGGGACTTTAGTGCATCATTTACCTAAAATCGGGCGAAACTATATATGGGAGCTATATCTAAATCTGAACCGATTTTCACGAAACTTGGCACACATCATTCTAGACTTAATTCCGTACGCTATGCAAAAATTCGTGTAAATCGAAAGATTTTTAGGGACTTTAGTGCATCATTTACCTAAAATCGGGCGAAACTATATATGGGAGCTATATCTAAATCTGAACCGATTTTCACGAAACTTGGCACACACCATTCTAGACTTAATTCCGTACGCTATACCAAAATTCGTGCAAATCCAAAGATTTTCTGGGACTTCGGTGCACCATTTACCAACAATCGGGCGAAACTATATATCTAAATCTGAACCGATTTTCACGAAACTTGGCACACATCATTATAGACTTAATTCAGTACGCTATGCAAAAATTCGTGCAAATCGAATGATTTGCAGGGTCTAAAGTCCGTATATCGGACAATAATATATATGGGAGCTATATCTAAATCTGAACCGATTTTCCCAATTTCAATAGGGTTCGCCCTTGGGCCAAATAAGTGAGCTGTACCAAATTTCAGCCAAATCGGATTATAAATGCGACCTGTACTTTGTTTACAATTTAACATCAACAGACGGACGGACGGACGGACGGACGGACATGCATAAATCGACTCAGAAAGTGATTCTATGCATATTCTCAAAAGGAACCATGGGTCTATCTCGATTCCTTTTGCCTTTTACAAACATATGCACAAAGACATAATACCCTGTACCACATTGTGGTGAAGGGTATAAAAAACTCCGCACACATCAGTCTGGACCTAATTCAGTACTCTGCGCAATATTTTGTGCCAATCGGACAAATATTGGGAGTTTGATGCATCATTCACATAAAATCGGACGACTATATATGGGAGCTGCATCTAAATCTGAACCGATTCCAACAAAACTCCGCACACATGAGCATGAACCTGTTGTCCCAATCGGAAAGATATTGGGAGTTTTGTGCATCATTTACATAAAATCGGACGAAACTATATATGGTAGCTATATCTAAATATGAACCGATTTTCTCAATAGGGGTCGTCTTTGGGCCAAATAAGTGAACTGTGCCAAATTTCATCCAAATCGGATCATAACAAAAATACATGGATGGACGGATGGACAGACGGACATGCGTAAATCGACTCAGAAAGCGATTCTATACATAACCTCAAAAGATACCATGGGTCTATCTCGATTCCTTTTGTTTGTTACAACCATATGCACAAAGGCATAATACCCTGTACCACAGTGTAGTGAAGGGTATAAAAACTATTGATTTTAAATATACAGTTTGTTCTGGTGGAAAAATTACTCTAAATATAAATGAATGAATAAAACAACACCAATTGCCCAACAAACAATGTCAATTCACCCTATACCTCCCATTATCATCTACGTATTAAAGCTTTTCCTTTGCTTTTGCTTGCAAAACAAAGTCTTTAATTATATTTAATTCCAGGTACTTACACCTTTCCAACTGCCTATTCCAATTACTCCCTTATGCTCCCCGACCTAAGCATCACTTAAACATAAATGTCAACGTATTTTCTTTCTAGCTATTTGTCCTGACAATAATAATGGGAGCATTTAGTACTTATGATTTATACACCTGCCCAGAATAAACACCATACCATTACAATTCGCAAAAGCTGTTAACGGGTGAATTGTACTATATAGAATAGACTTGACTCGGCTTCCTTCCTGTAGTTCAAGTAACTGCTACGTATATGTGTGGGGCGGTATGTGTGTGTGTGAGTAATCATTTACAACACTTTTGAACAAACGATATGATAACTGCTAAGATTACTATCTTTGTTCCTGTCGTCATTGTTGTCGGTCGTTTGGACGCCAATGTGCTGTAAGTCTCCCTGAATGTTGATGCTCCTGCTCCAGCTAAATGACAATAATTTCCATATGTCTTGAACAGCAACAACAACAACACCGACAACTACTTCTATATACTTTGGTGACATCCAATAATAATAACAACAACATCAACACCCTGAATTGGAATATTCTTAACATGTGAACCTATGACATACGTGCAAAATTTCTATAGAATATGAATGAAGAATATCTCCTCACATACAACAACTACACACATATGTAGATAGAAGATGTACTCCAAATGTGATAAACAATGGAAATGAACAACACATAATACAAAAGAAGCCACTCACATGGAATTGAGTGCGTAACACAAATACTCACACACACAGCGGTACACATATACACATGTAGAAAGGAGATAACGATGTTCTTATTTAACACAAATAATTGTGTCGTGAATAACAAGAACATCAGAAGTAATTTCAGGCAAAAATATATGTAGAAAAAAAGTACTAAGGCAAAAGTCACAACAAATAAGGACAACAAAGTAAGGAATAATTGAAGCTAGTGTGGGTGGTGGTGACGCGTGTAGTAAGCCAAAGATAATGGTTCAGTGTGGGAGCTTAAGTGAATATTGTAGTTTTCCTTAAAAAAAACGCACACCTATATATTTGCATACAACGTTAGAAAGCCAGCTGATAAAAATTTAGTTTTGTCGGAATGAAATGAAGAACAAATATTTTATTACTTTAAATAAGTAAAATGTAAAATCTCGACAATGTTTTTGGTATATGACTTTTGTTCCTTGATTGCAAAAAATAAAAAAAAAATATAATCCAAGAAGCTAGACTTAACAAAAGCTTTTAACTATAATATCACAAATCTTGGCCATTAGGTAATAAATGTATGAAAAGTAAATTATTTGCTATAAACTATTCAGAGGTATGAGACATTTATTTTGAATGTATATATATATATATATATATATATACTCTTTTAAACATTGTACTCTTGAATAATTTACTCTTCAAAATGTCAACAACGTTCTTAATTGGTTTTCCAACAATTAAATAGTAAATTAAAACTCCCTGCTGTTACTTGAATTTCACACATTTCAAATTCTCACTTGTGCTTATGACATCTATGTTTTCCAAACACAAATACAACAACAACAAAATTAAAACAAACTATATTTCTTTGTTTTATAAAGAAATTATAAATGGAAATTCTTTTCATATTCACCTTTACATGAGTTGACATTTAATTTCGCACTTTTGTATGAAGAAAATTCACATTTGTAATATTTTTAATTATCGGAACAAAAGAAAATCTATAGATATAATCTACTTTTGTATACCCTACACAACTATGTTGTCAGGGTATTATAGCTTTGTGCAGTCCCAAGAGTTCGTAATGCCGCGAAATATTGGTCCTAGACCCACCTTTAAGTATACCGATCGTCATATCTCGACTAGCTGAGTCAATCTATGTGTGACCGTGCGTCCACATTCCGGCCACAGTTATGGACCAATCTTCACGAAATTTTGCATGTTGGATGGTTTCTGGTCAATGAAGACCCCTATTGTTTTTGGTAAAGATTGATTATTATTTAGGGAATGAAATGGGCCAAAAACTTTATTTTTGTCCAATTTTCACGTCGCTCCAGAGACCGCAATTATGGCCCAAACATCGCGAATTTTTACATGGAGAAGGGGATTGGGCCAAAGTATAAGCATGCCTGCGTTGATAAAAAACGGTCAATATTTAGCGGGTTAAATGGACCTTGACTTTTGCATGAAAAATGACAAAATTTGTATTTGATAGCGTATACACTCACGGAGAAGTTGATAGTATATCCAAGAGGAGTGGTTGACCTTCAAATTTATACTAAATATATTGTCATATGTACTCGGATGTGGGAGTTACACTTAAATATTTACAGGTGATTACGTATTCAAATATGATTAAGTAAACCATTACCACCCTTGAGGGCGAAAATATAGCGCTGATCGCTTTGAAATTTCCCATGAGGATCCAGGCATGGTCAAGGATAACGCCTATAATTTTCCGTTATCATCAGATAATAATATTGGGACAAAGTGGACCGAAAACTTAATTTTTCGTATTTTTTCAAGTCGCCGAATAACAACACAACCAACGCTGAAGGTCAAGAGAATGCAAATATTGCCCAAGATCGGAATATAGAACCACACAAAGTTAGTTGTGTAGGGGGAAGTTGTGTAGGGTATCATATGGTCGGCCCCGACCAACTATACTGCTCCGCTCACAGTTTTTTTTTTTTTACTGCGAAATGTCACCCTTCTAACGAGCATAAATCTGAATTTGGTTGATCAATACTCTACAAGAAATTTATCAGTACAGCCATCTGCCAAAAAATGGGATCACTGCCTCATAGTGCTGTGGCCCAAAATACCTTAGAAAAAATATTAAACAATTATATTTAAATGGGTTTTTAATCCACACATAAAATCCATAAAATCATAAAAATATTTTAATTTTCTAACCTATTTGGGCCAATTGTGAGAACCTTTACTTAGAATGTTTTAGAGCATTGGCGTGGATTTTTAAATGTGTTTTGTTTGTGATTGTGTGTTTTTGGACCCTATGTGTGGAACTCTAAATATGTTGCAGTTGCTATTTGGAGCCATAGGTCTCAATATGGATTTTAGAGCCATGTACTTATAGTTTTTATTGTCTCCATTGGCTTTTTGGAGCCATAGGGTTTCTTTAAGATTTTAAAGCTATAGTCGTGAATTTTTAGTTTTATTCTTTAGGGTCTTGGACTCATAACCTACGAAATCCGATTTATTATGTATTATGGGAAAACATTAATTTTTATACCCTTCTCCACACTATGGTACAGGGTATTATGTCTTTGTGCATATGTTTGTAACAGGCAAAAGGAAACGAGATATACCCATGGTTCCTTTTGAGAATATGCATAGAATCACTTTCTGAATTGATTTATGCTTGTCCGTCCGCCCGTCTGTAAATTGTTAACAATGTACAGGTCGCATTTATCATCCGATTTTGAAGAAATTTAACAGAAAAATCGGTTCAGAATTAGGTATAGCTCCCATATATATTTTCGCCCGATTTAAGGTAAATAGTGCACCAAAGTTCTTATATATCTTTCGTTCAATTTCATGTCAATGTTCTTTCGAAAAGTCTGTTAGGTGACTTAGGTGACTAGACGGCCCAGTCCTTTACTACTTTCCTTACTGGTTTATTATTTGGATCATTAGCTTCGAAATGTGGTTTCTTAGTTTTCTTGAACTTAAAAAGCGGTTTCATAGGGAGACTTTAATTTTTTGTAGAATATAAATTTTATTAACCCACTTATGTAATTTATATAATTTATATTACATATTTAAAAAAGTGTTGGTTCAAAAAAGTAGTCATCTGTATAAGTTTATATCAGGAGACATAGGATATACTTATTTGCCAACAAGACCGTTCTGATAATTTAGATATTATGATTTCTGTTTTTGCTTAATAGCTTCGCATAATAACACACAACTATGTTTTTTTATCGAATTGTTTTGTTTTCAAATATACTATAAATTGCCCCCGAAAACAACTGTCTCAATCAATCTAGAACAGAGCTATCTATGTACATACATACGTATTGTTTTTATTTTCATTAAAATGCTGTCATACTTGGTGCTGTTGTTATTGTTACTTGTGTTGTGTTCTAACTGAAATTTGTGTTAACCTTAATTCTGAGTGAGAACAGACAAACACAACACGATGACGATGTTCTGGTATTGTCACCAAAAGTTTTGCTCCTTCTTCCCCCATCACCAACTTAGACAAACAAGTTGATGGTGCATAGGATTGTGTGTGTATGCAAGTGTTTGTGTGGGCCCAACTTAACTTTAACATGCAAATGTGTGTATTACCTGGAATTCTACATTTATAGTTTTGTCATTTGCTTCTGTTGCTGCTGTCAGTAGTTGTTTATTTTCATAATAATGAAAACAACAAAACGAAGAAGACCTAAAACAACAGAACACAACAATAATAATAACAACAACAACTGGAGAAAATAAATGAAAAACTTGTTGTTTTTTTGTTTTAGTTTTTGAAATCAAAATAAGGAAATAGGTTAGCAAGTGCACATGCTGTGCACTGTCATTTATTTAATATTTACTCCACCTTTTCATTCGCTTGGAAAATAAGACATAATAAAAGGTGGGGGAGAGTGGTAGAAGGGTTATGAAATGGGCAGCCAGCCAGTCAGCCATCCACCCACAATAACCTTAATAACCGATGTGACACTGATGAAAACAATGCGAAAAATAAAAAAAATATCATCTGAATGCAGGTTATTTATTGAAGAAGCAAACAGATGATTTAAACCGTAAATCCGGACCTATTTACAAGATATTTTTGTCAGATTTTTAAAATAGTTTTTCTTTGAAGTGTTGATTTTTGTATTTAAATTTAAATATTTTCTTCCCTAAGTTTTCCAAGCCATATAAATATATTTTTAAATATATTTTCTTAGGCTCATGTGCATCCATGAGTGGATTTTTATACCCTACACAACTATGCTGTCAGGAGAGTCTGAGAGTTAGTAACGCGGCGAAATATTGGTCCTAGACCCACCTTTAAGTATACCGATCGTCATCGTCTCTGAGTCGATCTAGACATGTGTGTACGTCTGTCAAATTTTGCATATAGGATGGGTTCCCTCCAGAGGCCACAATTATGGCCTGAATATAACGAAATTTTACATGGAGGAGGGGGATCGTACCAAAGAATAAGCATACCTGCGTTCATAAAGATCGGTCAATATTTAGCGGGTCAAATGGGTCCATACCAATGGCATATATATTTTATTTACCCCTGAAGGACATAGACCCGAGAAGTTTATAATATATCGAAGAGGAGTGGTTAACCTTTATCAATATCAATTATGTATGTACTCGGATGTGGGAGTTATACGTAAATATTTAAAGGTGCCTATGGGTTATGATATTGTTTAGTATTACCCCAATACATGAAGTTCCGGTTATGGTCATGAACGACACCTATCAGTTTTGTTGATGTTAAGATGATATTTAGGGCGTGCGATGAACCGAAAGCTTTACTTTTGTCAGATTTTCTACTCGGTCTAGAGGTCATTATTTTATGCAGAACATCACACATTTTACACGGTGAAGGAGATCTGACCAAATAGTTAAAAGGCTGTTTAGATGATGATCGGTCAATATTCCGAGGGTCAAATCGACCGAAACCTAAAGTGACCAAATTTTTATTTTATGGCGTAAATATTCACCTCGGGAGAACAGGATTTGCAAAGTATTCCAGGGTTAGAAAGTTGATATGTTGACCTATAATCACTCAAAGGGCTGCAAATATCGCGAAATATTACCCAGGCTCGGAATATGGATCCGCAGAAACAAAGAGCTGGGTGGAAGATGTGTACGGTTTCATATGGTCGGCCCCGTCTGACTATACTGCTCCGCTCACTGGTTTAAAATATGTGTTTTCCATAGGCTTTCGGAGACAACGGCGTGTTTTTAGAGCTATAGTTTTGAATTTATTAAATTATTTTTCTCTTAGGCTCTCTTTTTAAATATTTTTTCATAGGATTTATTATATTTTGGAACCGTTTGCGTGGATTTTTTTGTTAAACATTTTTTCCACAGCCTTTTTAGAGGTTGGAACCGAAAGCGTAGGCGTTGTGGTTTTTAAAGCTTTTTTTTCATAGGTTTTCGAACTTAATATGAGTGGATTTTTAAAATATACATTTTTATAGGCGTGGATTTTTTTTTAATTTTTTTTCAAATGTTTTTAGCCGTGGATTTTTTTAAAGTATTTTTTCATATTCTTTTTTTTAAAGATTGCTTCTTAAAACTTTGGATGCAGAGTTTTGGATTTTATTTATTTTTTACTTTTTCCTAGGGGTTTAATTTTTGAATGTTTTTTTTAAATATTTTTTAAGTAAAAAAGTTTTGTGTTTAGGTTTTTTATTAAATTAATGGAAAAACGTTTCAATTATACCATATGATCCCGTAAAAAATCACTGTCATCATTGCGCCTCGTTGCTGCGATTTCAAATCCTTGCTCTAATTTTGGGTTTTGCACATTAGTTTTTTGCTATTGTTTTAGTTTTGCATTTGGGGAATCGTCATTATCTTTTGAAGCTTTACAACATATCGTTGGGTACAGGTGTGTGTTCATTGCCCGTCTGTCTGACAGTCCATCCGTCTGCCTATCTATCTGTCTATTCAAAGTATTAAGTTCGCCAGAAGCATTAAAATTCAACTCGTAAACAAACAACACTTTCTATTGTCTTCTGTTCTTTATTAGGTTGCTACTACTACCACTACAACTGCTGTTGTTGTTTATATTTTTCTTGTATTTGTCGTATCTTCTTATCCTGTATACTTTTTCATGACTTCAATACCTAAATAATGTACAGCAACATTGCTAGACAACAGCTAGCGACCAACAATAGAGCCTTCAAAACTCTTAGGAATTTTAAATGCTGTTTGCATGGGTGTGTGTTTGTGTGACATGCTGTGTGTATTCCTTTAAGAAGAACGGATTTTCTACAATGACTGTTGTCAGCCTGTTCCGCTTTTCATTTGCATTTCTGACATTTCGTTGAGATTAGTTTGACTTTTGACTTTTCCATGTTTCACCTATTTATGTTCGGTTTTTTTTCTATCCTTTTTTTATTTTTATTTTTTAGGGCATACTTAAATATAAAAGGATATTTATATTAATAAGCTTTCACAATTTTGCAGTTGTTACGTCTTTACCCTTTTGGACTCTCTAACTGTCGTTGTTGTTGTCTACCTTAGAGGAATAATAGTGTGTTGCCCTCATTGTATAAATTATTGTGTTAAATTGAGGTGACTTGCGGTAGTCGTAGAGAATTAGGGTTAAGCTTTTTGGGACGCAAATTATGCCGCGTAATATATTCCCATTGAATATGGAAATAAAAAAAGAATTTTTGAAACAATTGAGTACAATGTAATAAAATTAGTACGGTTTAATAAATCAATATTGCTAATTAATAATTAGGGAGGAAGAATTAATAATAATAATCATGAACTACACAAGGGCAGTTGGTCTTCGACAATAATCAAATTCATTTAGAACCTAGAAAGATTATATATTGTAGCATTCTGTCCGGAATAGAAACAAAAATCTAATTTGTTACACAAAATCTATTGTTTTTGGCATTGCACCTATATAACCTTATTCCCGATTGTCGGTATTTTAATGCTACACCCACTCAGAATCTATTGTGCAGGAAACGTCCTTTAAGTACCGTACACTATGCTATAGGTTATTATGTCTTTGAGTTGCCCCAAGTGTTTGTAACGCCGCGAAATATTTATGTCAAACCCACCTTTTAGTATACCTATGCATACCACATTTATGGACCAATCGTCACAAATCGTCTTATGTAGGACCGGTTATGAATAAAGAAGACCTCTATTGTTTTTTGTCGTGATTGGTTAATATTTAGCACAACTGCAAAAAACCATGGAATAATTTCGAATATTTTTATGTTTAATTTTTTCTTCAACTTTTGTACAAATTTCAAAATTGTTAAAAGCTATGGCATATATATTTATTTCTATAAACATACAATTGGAATTTTAAAGTATATCCATGAGTAGTGGTTGGCATTTATGTTGATACCAATTGTATTGTGGTATATAATCGAATATGGAAGTTATATTAAGATAATTATAGGTGCCTACGTATTTTGATTTGGTTAGTATTACCATTAGCGCACTAAAAGGCGAAAATGTCGCGCGAATCGATAAGAAAGTTTTTATAAGGTAATGTCCAATTAATTCGAATGTCTACCATAATAATGCGGGTGAAATAAACCAAATCATTTTTTGGTGGAAAAAGAAAATTTATATATTATGGAGCCCATTAGGCCGGTCGTCGAAAATGTCGATAAAATCGGAGAAATGATCGAAGTTGACCGGCATGTTAGCAATCGCAACATCCATAAAACTGTTTTAAATCATTTACCCAAGCTGGATTAAAAAAAGCTCGAATTTCCATCTGCGAAGCCTTGGCAAACGGAATGAGATAGACCCTTTTCTTAAACGGATGATGGCTGATAGATCCATTTCTTAAACGGATGGTGACTGGTGATAAGATTTTAAAGTTGAAAAATGTGTCACTGTGTAATCAACTACACAAGGTCAGTTGGACTTCGACAATAATCAAATTCATTTAGAACCTACAAAGATTATATATTGTAGTATTCTGTCCGGAATAGAAACAAAAATCTAATTTGGCATTGCACCTATATAACCTTATGAATATAGTCAAATTTTAATGCTACACCCACTCAGAATCTATTGGGCAGAAAACGTCCTTTAAGTACCGTACACTATGCTATAGGTTAGTATGGCTTTGAGTTGCCCCAAGTGTTTGTAACGCCGCGAAATATTGCTGTCAAACCCACATTTTAGTATACCGATTGTCATATCTGCCCATTATAAGTTGTAAGCACGATGCATGCCACAAATTGTCTTATGTAGGACCGGGTATTAATAAAGAAGACCTCCAATATTTAGGAGATGAAATGGTTTAAAAAACTTTATTTTTATACGTTTTTGTGAGGAAGAGGTCTGGCCTGGGAATAAGCATGTTTGTTTTTATGAAAATTTGTCAATACCTATTGGGTCAAATGGGCCTAGACTTTTGAGTGAAAAATTACAAAATTGTTATTCTATGGCGTACATATTTACTCCTGAAGGACATTCCGAAGCATGGTGCATCGGACATTCCGAAGCATGGTAAATAAAGTCTTATAGATCATATGAAAATAATGGAAATAATAAAATAATAAACCGCCAACACTACTGAATAATGGATTTATTTTACACAAACCTAATATTTCTCATAGAGCCACCGAGAAATATTTCGGGGTGTTACAAATTGAATGATACATTTTATATACGTTCCTTATCATTGTGGAGGGTATAACATCTTGGTCTAATATCTTATCGTTAAAAAAATACAAATAAAAATGCTCATATATGGTTCCGAATGGTATAAAACGCCTCTCTGTATTTAAGCAGGTGTATCCTTTCCTTAAAGTTGCCATTGTATTGATGTTTTTAAATTAACAAAGAAAACACGTATTAGAGCTGACCTCTTTTCCAATGTTAAACACAATACTTAAGCTTGTTCCATAATAAACTTGTAACAATTAAAAAGCCTAATTGTCACTTTACAATTTCTTTTTTGTCTTGACATAATTGTGCCATTTGTTTTAATCAAGCGCCTCAACCAATTGCCAACGAAAAAAAAACAACAAAAGCAATTGTATCAATAATCGTTTTCTGTCTTTTTAAAGTCAAAGCCATTATTATTACTATTGTAGCTATTGCTATTATTAGTATAAGACATCATAATCAAAGCTTTAGAAAAGCCAAAGTCGGTATATACGATGGACATAAAATGAATGCAAAAAAGAACTTAAACGTTTAATTGTAAAACAAACATAAAGGAGGAATAACCAGCAAAGGCAAAGTGAAGGAAGAGAAAACAGCAGTGAACTACAAACATGTTATTGTTCCCACCATAATTATTACAACAGAAACCAAACCACAAGTAGACTTGACTTAAATAGAATGATAAGCAGAAACTAAATCAAAGAGAAAGAGGGAGGGAGAAAAAATTGCAAGCAGGCGAGCCAAAAATCACAACGAATGAAGAAAAACTGAAAGCATTATTTACCACACACCAGCGCCCATCTCCTCTTGCCATACCCATTTACTTGTTATTACTACTACCACTACTACACCCACTTACTGGGACAGGAGCAGGAGCTGTAGAAACAAATCGGAAATAGTTGTAATATAACAACGATGAATGGAAATCACGGAAATGCTGTCATTGTCAACCATTGTTTTTCAAACAGTAAATAGAAGTTTAAATTGAAATATGTCTATTGTCATTGCTATGCAGTAGTATGTGTGTGTGTGTTGTTATGTGGGTGGACATGGTTGTTTGTGTTTATATGTGTGTGTGTGTGTTAACTTTCTTTACATTCGTCCCATTATTCATGGCATACAAAAATAAACAATACATACCACGTACCACTGACCAAGACCTCTTTTTTCAATTTCAATGCACTTCCACAATTACCAAGAACAACAACAACAACTATGCAAATGAATTGCAATTATGTACATACAAACAAACACACACACATATTGCTATTTGCATTGTATGATTAAATGTTGTAATTATTTATAATTACTTGCAAAAATTTCGTCGTTATTATTGCTGCTGGTTTATGTTCAAATCATAAAATGATTTTCTATGTCATTTTGATGGCTTTCGTTATTAATTTTGCGAAATGTTGAGTAATTTTGAATGAAGTGCTAGCAAATGGGGTGGGGGTTGGTTTCCTGTGAATGCAAAATGGTTTTGAAATGAAAATGTGTTATGTATTGAATTTAGTTTTTAGGTTTGTGCTTTAAATTTTTAAAGGATATAAAATTGAAGTAGAAAAATTATGTACAGAAATTAACTTCTGTTCTATATCTATACACTCTTGATATATCAATGTTTAACAATATTTATATATCTGATAAATTGTAGAAGTGGCTTGGGGGTTTGGTGTACCATATAACTCAAATCGAACGAAATTATACAAAGGAAGCTAAATCTAAATCTTGACGATTTCAACAAAAAACAAGTAAAACTGGTAAGGAAACTAGTGAAGTCGAACTGGGCCGACTATATGATACTCTTCACCACTTTACTTAAAATCGGGGGAAAATATATCTAAATCTTAACCGATTCCAACAAAATTTGACACACGTTGGACTACACTAACTTCAGTACGTTGTGCAAAATTTTGTGGCAATCGGCCTAACATTGGGTTTTTGGTGCACCATTTACTTAAAATCGGACAATACTTCTTATGGGAGCTATATCTAAATATGAACCGATTTTCACAAAACACATCATTCTAGTGCGCTATGCCAAATTTCGTACAAGTCGAAAGATATATAGGGAATTTGGTGCACCATTTACATCAAATCGGAAGAAAATATATCTGGAAGCTATATCTAAATCTAAACCGATTTTCATGAACTTTACACACACCATTCTAGACTTAATTCACTACGCTATGCCAAATTTCTTGCAAATCGACAACTAAATTTCGTGCAAATCGAAAGATATATAGGGACTTTGGTGGACCATTTACATTAAATCAGACAAAAATATGTATGGGAGCTATATCTAAATCTGAACCGATTTTTCCCAATTTCAACAGGGTTATTCCTTGGGCCAACCAGATTCCTTGGGCTGTGCCAAATTTCATCCAAGTCGGATCATAAAAGCGAGCGGTACATGGCCAGACAGGCGGACAGGCATGCATAAATCGGCAGATATTTACCCTCAGGTTTCCGGATGTCTTCAGAATTTTGATCAAAACGGTTATTCAATTCACTTCAAATTTACAAGTTTATAAAATATCAATTCCTAGTGAGGGAGGTACCAGAAGGAGTGCACCAATTAATCCCATATTCGAACTTGATCAGGGCTTGGTAAAGATATTAGGTTGTGCAAAGTCTGGTTCAAAGCTGACATTCCATTCGCCAAATTGGATTGGATTCATTATTAAATCAGTGATAATTAGTCCCGTTTTCCAACTTGGTAAAGAAAACAGGTAGCGAAAAGTTCGGTTCAAATCGGATTCCATTCCCAAAATATTGGATTTATAAATATTGACCACTTGCAGAAGAGGTAACATTAGGAGTTGACCAATGGATCACATCTTTGGACTTAATGTAGGCCTGGTTAAAATAATAAGTTGTCTGAAACGGATTTGGTTCAAAGAAATTTAAGAGACATTGAAAATTTCATCTCAGTAAATACTTAAAATAAAAATAAAAATAATTACTTCCTCTTTGTAATCCTAAAATATAGGCACTTGCGGCAATGACCATCAAAATATCCAAATATCGACCGATATTAGTCATTTGGAAGGACGATAAATATATAATGATTGCTTTTTCGGGACTGATATTGATAACATGCGGTAGGATGATTTGCCACCTAATGATAAGCCAAAATATTGAAGTATAGTGCCAATTATGCTAACAAAATGTCGTAAAACATCTAAACGCCGAACATAGGGGGTTACCATTATATATATATATATATATATATATATACTATTTGAATACCAAACATTGTAGTAGAACTGCCAAAGCTTTGACTTTAATATTGAAAACAGACGCGGCTAACTTGACAAAGAATTTTATTCTCATGAAGAATATTTATATTTCATAGGGTCTCCAGTGAATATTTCAAAGTACTCTCCACCTTATGCGGACTACCTAAAAAAATCTCCAATTTTTGCAGTGTGATATGACATTTTATGATAATTTCATTCCTGACAGCAATAACTAATCTCTGAGGATCAGATTTTGAGATTACAATATATGGGTTCTATTGTTTTGTAGAGGATTCGTTGTGGGCAATCTTCTAAGATGAGTGTCGATTGAATTTCGTAGGGACTTTCAGCAAAAAACTCGGAGAATATTACGTTCATACCTTTAAAACGGGTTTTGTAGAGGATTCGTTGTGGGCAATCTTCTAAGATGACTGTCGATTGAATTTCGTAGGGATTATTTCAAGCAAAAAACTCGGAGAATATTACGTTCATACCTTTAAAACGGGATTTTTTGCATATTATTCTTGAAGCTTATTTTTATTTCATTTATAAAACCATTTAAAAATACCTATATTTAATAGTGATAAGCCTTTTTTTATTCAAAATAGTCTAACTTAATCCCTCCTACAGTCTTCAACATACAACGAAAACTTCTATTTAACTTCAAAACACTTAAATTTAATTGTCTGCTAAAACTATTTCTTCAAAGAATACAAATACTATATATACACGCACACATTCAAAAATATACGCCATATTTGAAGCCAGAAACTGTAGATTTATTGAACGTATACAAACAATAAAAATCCTCGAAGAAAACCAAAATTATAACAACGAAACATTGACAGTGCTTCAGCAAAAAAAAAAAAAAAAATAATAATAATGAAATATGTAGCAAATGTAGTTAGTTTTCGTTACTTTTTTTCGCAATACAATACTAATATGCATACCTTGTCCTAGATAACAATATATCGTACATATAGTTCAGTTTTACCATTTGTAAGTTTGATTGTTTCTTCTTTGGTTTGTTATGTTGTTATTGAGGAGATCCGCAGAACAGTGGCAGTGGTTACACTAATGGGAAAGGAAGCAGGCTATACATGCCAGCAACAATAAGAAGCAGGAGAGTGTAGAATATATAACATACAGACAGACTCATGAGTAGTTTGTTGTTGTTTTTTCGTTTGTTTATATGATATACACTGGTAAATTGTTAAAACTATGGAACTTTTATTTCGCATACTCCGTTTTTTTTTTTTTGGTTATATCATTCGATGTTACGAGAGTCATCTGCGGCAGGTATTGTTAATGAATTTAATAGGGTTTTTTGGAAACATTGCAACATAAAATGGAGGTTATATTATATTTTTATTCCGTTAAAAACACATTGACATATTTACCGGAGACCGCATAAAACATGAATATATTTTTGATCACAAAACAATTCCATTTAAATTTATTGTCCTTCAATTTTTTCAATTCAATTTTATTCATCCATTTATCAGTTACATTTTATACATATAATTATAGTTACAATTTAAGAGATTTATCAAAAAGATATTACATACATAAATACTGTACAAAAATTTTATTTTATGATATATTATATATAAAGATTATTGAAGGAAAATTTGGGTTAAAACCTTCATTTAAGTTCGGATAAAAAAAAAAAAAAAATTCAAACATTTTGGAAAATATATGCGTATAATAGAATATTAATATAATAGTCTTAAATACATCATATTTTTCCATTTGGTAATTTTGCATGTACATTTAAAGTTTTGTTAATTCTATGTCAACTCAAATTATTACATAATTAGAAGCTAAAAGTTTTTTCAAAAATGTGATTGTTAATTCATATAATTTCGTAAGTAGAATTTTGTAAATTTGATTATATTAATTCTATGCATTCTCTAACAAGTGGATAAGAGGAATGTTCGATTTTAGTATAAAAGTTTAGATTTATCCTACTAATATAATCGGTGAACCTCTCGTATCCGGTTTCGACGTGTAATGCTCGAGTGGAATGTCTCCAATGCTTGTTAAATATCGTTTTCAGACATTTATTTTGCAATATTTGCAATTTATTTAAATGGCATTTAGCAGCTTTGTACCAGACTGGAGATCCATAAGATAAAATAGGTCGTATCACAGATTTATACAATAAGTTTTTATTCTGCAGATTTAATTTGGATCGCCTACCTATAATTGGTATTAGCGATTTTAATGTTGTTGTAGCCTTTTCGCATGCATATTCAATATGGTGCCGGAAAGTTAACTTATTGTCCAGGATAACTCCGAGATACTTAATTTTGTGCTGTATCTGTACGCTGTTATTGAACCAGGAGAGTGGCCTTGATGGATGTCTTTTCGGTGATTTGTTATAAGGAAAAATAATCGATTGAGTCTTTCCTTCGTTAATTTTAATTTTCCATTTTTGAAAATATTTGTGACATGTTTGCATACTTCTCTCCATTTTCTTTAAAAGGGCACTTGTTAGCTTGCTGGACGAGATGAGTGCAGTATCATCAGCATAATATGCTGCATCGAAATTCTTTAGCGGTTTAAAGTCAGCCGTAT
Source organism: Musca vetustissima (assembly GCF_032173495.1). Lineage (NCBI taxonomy): Eukaryota > Metazoa > Arthropoda > Insecta > Diptera > Muscidae > Musca > Musca vetustissima. The sequence goes on along the minus strand of NW_026878788.1, from coordinate 19,254 downwards.
ACAATGAATAGAGTAGTGGGGAAAGAATAGATCCTTGGGGTAATCCTGCGGGTATTGATTTCAGTGATGAGAATTCCTTCCCTGAAACGACAGTAAAAGTTCTGTTGTCGAGGAAATCTGCGATAATTTTGCAAAGATATTTTGGCAGGTTCTTGGATATGAGTTTGTAGATTAACCCTACATGCCACACACTGTCAAAAGCTTTTTCGATGTCTAAAAGAATGATACCAGTTGACCGTTTTTTCCTTCTATTTGAAGTTATTTTGTTTTTTATTCGGCATATCTGGTGAATAGTGCTGTGTTCCCTCCGGAAACCAAATTGCTCTTTTGCTATTAAACCATGTTCGGTAACATATTCATTGATTCGGGAGAATATCAGTTTTTCAAAAACTTTTCCCAGATTACTCAATAGACTTATGGGCCTGTAGCTCTTAGGGTCGTTTCTTGGTTTATTGGGTTTATGTATAGCAACAACTTTGGCCGTTTTAAAGTGCCTTGGGAAGTAATTTAATTTGATGCAGCTGTTAAAAATTGCCAACAACAATTTTAATGCCTTTTCAGGAAGATTTTTTAATAGGATATTAGGTAAATTGTCTATACCTGGAGATTTTGATATTTTGAGTTTGGATATTGCATATTGTAATTCAGCTAATAAAATAAATTCAGCTCCTTCTACACTTACAGCTTCCCTCAATAGAGTTTCGACGGTTTTGTTGATTTTTGCCTCAGCAGGGTGTTTATAATTCATGGTAACAATATGTGATTGCATAAAGGTATCTGCAAGTTTTTCACACTTTTCCTTGTTTGAAACCAACACTTTGTTTCCATCTTTAAGATTGGGTAACACATTTTTACGTTTTCCCCTCAAGCTTCTACTGACAGACCAAAAACGTTTGTCCCCCGGAGTCATATTTGTTAACAGCTTATTCCATTTAATATTTCTTTCCGAGTTTATTCTCTTATTTATTGTCCTTATGTCTTTTGAAATTAGGATAGAACTATTTGTAATAGAGCTTTTGCATTTTGCATTTGTTGTTGTTGTAACAGGTCTATTGCTTCTACATAGTGGTCTGAGGTAACAGACGTTGGTCGAGTACGATCCGGGTCGTTTCGGATCACAGACCCCTCTGTCGTGGAAACGCCTGGGTCCACGTCTTGGTATAGCTTTCATATAACTGTCCCATTTTTTTTATTTTGTTGCCACATTACCCATTTGAAGTATCTGTAATTTTGCATACCAGGTTTTTGGAGTTAAAAAACATGATTTCTGAAATATTTAATACAGATGACATATCTGCGCATTTTTGGTACTTTAAAGTTTAAAGCTGCATATTTTAACCGCAGTGTCTACGATTTGGCGCACCCCTTGTAATACGAGAAAATTCTTCTCAGACAATTTTTGGTGCATGTCCATGGTAAGGCCCTTAGTTATCCCAGTGCCTGTAAATTCCCAATCGAAGTACCTGTAATTTAGCATTCCGGTTTCTTAGAGGATGAGAATCATATCTGGAGTATATTTATATTTAGTATAACTCAACCTGTGACAAGTTTCCTTGAAATCGGTTCATATTTGAATAGAACTTCCATATATTTCGATTTTAAGAAAATGGTGCACTATGTTTGTCAGATTGACATAAAATTTTGCACACCTTACAAAATTGAACATAGAATGACTTAATTGCGTTTTGTAGAAGTACAGACATAGCCCACATATGTTTCCCACCGACTTCGTGTTGATTGGTCTCCAAATATTCAACGGGAGTTCGATTGATGATTGCTTTAAATCGATTTAAATAAATGTTTCTCATTGTAACAAACGAATAACATGTTTGCGGATTGTTTATGAATTCAGGTCACTATTAGATAAACGATAAACACATTTATAGAATATTTGTGATATAGGTATTTTCTTTTTACTTCGATATCATTCCTATCTAAAACAATTTTTTTTACAAACTTCCCCACCTTGCCCTCGTTATAGGCAATTTTATCTTCGTTTAATTTTCGTTGTACTTCAAACGCGAATGTCCGGACGTCCTTTCATCCATCTGTTGTTTGTACTGTAATGTCCTTGTTATAGTCCACTTTTTTCGCTGATGGTTTTATTTTTTTACCATGGTTGTTGTTATTGTTCTACAGGTATTATATTTCTTGGCGTCGTAGATGTTGTTGTTGCTGCTGCTGTTTTTTTTTTCTCTGTTTGTTGTTTTCCAGTTGTTGTCTTCTGCTGACTCTCTTCATATTTGCCATTGTATTGAATTGAGTACCGTGAAAAGAAAAATGGAAAACGAGTGAAATAGGACCTATGTCAGTTACCTATTTTTATGAGTATTTCTCAAAGTGTGTATGTATGTTTGTCTGTGTGCTAGTCGTCGTTATTAAACTCTTAACCTACTGACTCTATATCCGTTTTGCTGTATGACTTTGCTTGGATTCATCCAATTCAATCCAATTCTTGGTTTATACACAACCGAAAAAAATAAACAAACACACATACATACACAGAGACTGAGACACATGCAAACAAGGTTTTTACTAGCTTTCAATCGTTCGGTATGCTTGAATTGTGACTGTAGTATGATGACGACAACAAGAACAACAACAAGTACTCGTAATAGTTATAGTACTGCTGCTTCTACTACTACTACTATGGCTTCAAAATTATTCTGATATTTTCTTCTTGTTGTTATCGTCGTCGTTGTTGTTGTTGTTATGCAAAATTTAATGATTTTTTATGGTAGATATCATGTCATTTCCTTTTATAATTTGCTTCAACTTTTTTTCACCATTTCAGTTATGTTGTTGTAGTTCAGTTGCAACAACTATAACTACAACTGAAAGTGCTACTACTTGCTGTGTTGTAAATTTCCTTTTCGTTTCATTTCTGGCAGTTGAGATTTTTTGTTATTGATGTTCTTGTTGTCGTTGTATTATGTTAGGTCAAGATATTGCAGTATAATAAACTATTGAATTTGAACTGAATAATAAAATTAATAAGGAGTGGTGGGGAGGACGTGGGGGCTATATTTATGATATAGAAAGAAAAAGTGATGGAAGAAAATGAAACAGGAGTGTTATTGACCTTCTTGAAATTCAGTTAGAGTGATACTTCAAAAATTGTCAATTCAATTTTAGCAGGCTTTTTTTGGAAGATTTACATGAAGGGTAGTGAATAAATCCATGACTGGGTATAGCAAATAATTAAAAAAAGGTGATTTTCTCATTCCAGGATCATGTTTTCTGGTATGTTTAAATTCTCGGGGTCAAAAATTTTGTTGATATAATTCGAATCTACACTAATTATAGAATGTCCCTAGAAAATTTCAAATGAAAATCTCAAGAAGTCTTGAAGATATAGCCGATTTATTGTGTCAGCATCAAGTGACGGCTGAAGGGCTTTTTGCGAATGGCGGGCACGATAACTCAAAAACTAATAACCCAATCGACTTCAAATTTTTACACGTTTCTCTGTGAGTGTGTAGCTATTGTATGAACTAGGATAAAGCCAATCGGTGAAGATCTTCCTTATTTTTTGACATGGGTTTTGGTAAAAAATCTGCGATTTTCCAAAAATATTTTTTCAAAGGTCTACCACTTTGTTAATTTTAGAGCGAAGTCAATAATCCTAGTTCATACGAGAGCCAGACATGTACTCTTTCTAATACTGTTGGAATTTTCGGATTCCGATGTTCCAGTGAGGAGTTATCACGCCATCAAAAATAAGGACTTTTCTTTAATTACAAAAAAACAACAACAAAACAATAACAAACTTTTTTTGTAAATTATTTTTCTTCTCTTTTAAGTCTTCAATTATATAAGCGTAAAATTACAAACCTTGACAAGCATTGGTATTGATTTACCAACCCATTGAAAATCTTGAAAAATTAAAATCGGGAATGGGGGGTTCCCTTAAATTAAAAAGGAGATTTGTTAAATGTTTGCTAGTTTTATTTAGTTATGTTGATACGTCTGCTACCTACGAGTATCATGCTGAAAATGTGATTGATTGTAGGCTGGCTTTATGTCTAGTGTATTGTTACTGTAATAATGTGCCTCATTGAAATATTGGTCCTAGAACCCCAAGTTTCTTTGGACCAAATTCGTTTCAGACAATTTGGAGCCGATTTACAAATCTCCTTCCGATCGGTTTCATCCAAACTTTGGACATACTAGTTTTTCTAGCCAACCAAAAACCGATCACTATTATGCTGAAAATTAATTATATAATAGCATACAAACATAGTATTGCATTTAGATCACAATCTGTATAATGTTCGAAGATGGAGCTTATTGGTCCACTTCTTCTTGTACCTTCCCCACGAAATGAGAATGTTTTTTATCTATAATATTCTGCGGGAACGTTCATTAAATGAATGAATTTTATATTTATATTTTTTTCTTATTTAGATACTCATACACATTTGCCTCTCTTATTTTAATAACAACAACCCCAAATAGCAAAGGTAATAAAGCTGTATTCATAAACATTACAAATGACATGACCAAGAGAAATATGTTTTGAGTACTTGTAAAAAAAAAATAAATAAAAAAACACACAAAATCCTCAAAACCTATCAACCTTTAATTCACATATCATTGTCCAAACACTGCGGTTGTGTAGGTTGGACCAAACTGAGTGAGTAAAACTGGCTGCCTGTCCCTCTGAACAAGTTCTGAACATTTTGGCAAACAAACCATAAACCACAAAATGTTACACAGGCAAACAAATACAAGTGCATTCACTCCCACGTACATAATATATATATAAACATATTTCTCAACATATATGTGGATACACTCAAAAAGTTTTAATCATTTTATGTGGGAAATATATTAAAATCTGAAGCGATTTGAACTACACGTTCCTGTACACTGAATATTATGGTTTTTCATAAAATTTCGCAAATATCGGAAAGGCATAGTATTATTGGTGCGAAACTTTTGGGCCTAGTATATCTAAATGTTCAATAGTCTTCAGCAATTTCTGACCCAATAATGAATATGATATCGATGAAGAGAATTCTTTTTTTTTTTGTTTTTGAAAAAAAAAATTAAACAAAATTCACGTTCTTTAATTTTTTTTTTAATCTAGGTCCTCCGTAGGTCTTTGAATAATGTTCACTCTTTTGGGCCTACTAGTCCTTGCCTACATATTCTTTACGTAATACACTGATAGGGCTTTTTTGGTTACTGAAAAATATATTCTTTAAAAAATCCTTGCTTATAGCCCTTGACCACGCTCCTGATCCTAAAAAAATATTCTTTATAAAATTTAAGCTTCTAAATATTAAAATAATTCTTCAAAATAACTCATCTTATGGCTCTGTTGAGTCTCAATTTTTTTTTAAGAATTCGCCCATTAGCTCTATATACGCTCCTCAGAATACCTATTGAAGGTATTTCATTTCCAGAAGGTTTATAGAAAGTCCCTTATCTCAAAAACAACCTTTGGAAATACTCCACATCGCGGACATCAATTAGAAACTTCCTATATGCCAACGACTCACAGAACACCTTCTCAAGTAGTGACCCATACAATTGGCCCTTGGAAAAGTATTGTATAAATAGTATTTAACCCTTTGAGCCCCGAATTTTTTTCCGTAATCATAGAACAATTTTCTGTTCACAGATTCTCTAAGTATGGACAAAATTTGAAATCGCCATACAATTGGCCCAATATCAAGAAAACCAAATGAATAGTCATTTTTAATTATATACATTTTTACAAGTCAAAAATAATTCTGAAGTAATACACGATTTAAATAATTTGGTATACACAAATTAGTACTGTACACATTTTTGCCCCCTTCTCTACATTGAAGAGCTCATAACTTTACCAAAAATTTGAATTTTTCAGATTTTTCTTTCGATATGTGTCGTCCATAATCAGGTCTTGACGTATGAATTCCAAAGAATATATCTCTACTAGCTACATATGAAATATAAGCTCTAAAACACCCCGCTCGTGGTCCTAAAAAAAAAATATTTTTATAAAATACAAGCTTTTGGCTCTGCTGAACCTTGAAAAATATTATCTCCACCTATAGCTGAGCTGACTCGGGAATAAATATTCTTTATAAAATATCTCAGCTGGTCCTTAAAAAATATTTTTCAAATAAATATTTTTTAAGAATCCGCGCATATGGTTCTATACGCCTTGATTTTTTTCAAAAATCTATGATGGTGGCGCTGCTGGTCCTTAAAAATATGTTCTTTTAGAAAAAGCACACCTCTTCTTAAAAATATTTTTATGAAAAGTCCTAGAAAAAAATATTTAAAATATATTCTCACTCTCTTCAGAATACTTAATTCCAACGGCTCATTGAAGATCTTCGTCTCCTTAAAAGATCTTCGTCTCCTTGATCTTTAAAGATATATTTTAAAAACCAAAATCAAAATAAAAAATAATAATAATAATCGAAATTTATGCTAACGCTCTTCTAAATACCTATTGAAGGTCTTTCATTCCAAGAAGATCTATATATGATATCCTATCTCTTATATCCACAACATATATATAGAAGATCCTCTATCTCCAAAAAAAAAACTATCCACATTTCAGAACACATTTAGAAGCTCCCTTATTCCAACTACTCAACTACTACCCTTCTCGAGTAGTAGACCCATACAAGATCTTCTTCAACTAAATACATTTTGAAGATATTCTTTCTTCAGGTCAAGTTCTCATATAATTTTTGTCATTTTCAGAATTTCAGACATATTTTTAAATTTTATATTTTGATTTGTCATTGGTTGGACTGTCCTCATATAAAATGTCCTTTTCTATAGGTATTTGGATGTCCATGTTTCTTGACTATATTTTATACAACGTCATTTTTGTAGGTTTCAAGGTCCTAGCCCAATTTTCTAACCTAAGTGTTTATAGTTAGTTATTTTGTTTTCCATTGGCAGCAATTTACTATAGCAAAGACCGTCCGAAATTAAGAACTTTGTTTGGACATTTTCTGAGAGTTTTTGAGGGGTTGTAAAATTTTAAGGAATAAAAAGAGCAGAAGCCTTTTTTACTGTCAATGCATGCTTTTGGAAGAAGTGCCCAATGTTGGGACTACTGAACTCACTAAACTAATTTTAACAGTAATATCACAAGATTATTCAGGATACCCTCTTGTCATGTTCCTCGCCGAAAGTTGTGAAAAATGGTCTCAAGAAAATGTTCAGGAGTTCTATTCACCTTTACATTGACAGCATTATGAATTCGGTCCAGTATGGAATATATTATAGAAGATTCTATATCATTATTAACAATCATTATGCAGATATTGCAGTAAACGATTCCGTTGGACAACATTTTAATAACCATGCTAACAACATATGTTCATACACATTTCCCATGGCAGTTGTATTTTTTATATTTTCTCGAGTGTAAATGAATTTATTTTGAGTTTGATTGCAGTAATTCACAACGACTATACTCTTATTTTTCTCCGCTTTGTTTTGATATAATTTCATTTTTTATTTCAAATATTTCTCTCAATATGACATAGTTGTTGTTTTGTTCTTGTTTCGTATCATGTTCTTCAATTCGTTATTGTTTTTTTATTTGAGTAACATATTATATTGTTATTGTTGTGTGTCCCGTCAGCCATAAAATTCATCATGATATGGGGGTCTTGTCATCGGTGAACAAATTTTTTGACTTCAGTTTTATTTCAAACATACACAACATAAGCCAAACGCCGCCGCCCGCCCACGATAATGTTTTGTTGCAAAGTTATTTGTTTTTTTATTTATTTGGATTCCATAATATATGTACATCACATCGTTGTTGCAATATCGCTACATATTCGTATACGTGCTTATGGTTGTTGTAGCAATTCGTCGTCGTCGTAATCGTTGTGATCCTTGTTTTAGTTGATTTTCGTTCGCTCTGATTCTTCTTTTCATTTGACAAAACTCGTGTGTGTATGTGTGTTTTTGTGTGCAATTTTTATGCATGTCAACAATTGTTGTTAATAATAGGCCAAAAACTAAAATAATAAAATACAATAGCAATAAAACAACAAAATAACAAACAAATTGCCAAACAAAAAATTCCGGCAAAAAATAACAATGACAACAACAACAGAAATGTGATAGAAAATTTATTTTTTACGTATGATTGACAAAAAGGATTAAATGCATGAAAATAACATTTAAATGTGTGCATTTTTGTTCTCTTGTGTTTATCTATTGTCAAAATATTTATGTGTTCAGAACTGTCTGGTGTGTGTGGGAGTATAGCACGGTTATGGTTAATAATGTGTTTACAATCAAGAAAACAAAACCAAAAACCATGAATGTCATAAAACAAATATCAATTCCAATATAAATTGAGACACACACACACAAATATTGTGTCATTATAAAATAAACATGTTGTTTATTTGGCAAAAATAAAAAAAAATTGAAACACAATGTTATGGAAAATGTACATGTATATTAAGGAAATTATTTATCAATTTACATGTATTCATAAATCATTAAGCTTGAGAATTGAAATGATAATACTTGCACTGAAATGTGAATCATAAATTGAATGGAATTGAAGAAAATAAAATAAAGTGTAAGAATCTACAATATAAGTTGTGTAAGTTATAAATTCCATTTTAATAATAATTCACTTTTGTATAAATTATTGTGATTGAGCACAGATAGCGTGAATACATATTTAGCAGTTCAAAAATGTACTCGGATTTTAAATTAACAAAATATTGTATAAATAAATTTAAGGGATTTGGAAAAGATATATCCTGGAAACTATAAGCATATATTTATAATACAATGGTTTTTATATATATTTCTGGTATGGGGAACCTAAGTTCCCTCGACAAAAGTGTTTCGATAAATTATTTAAATGGATGCAGTTTGACGTACGACCATGTAATGTGTAGTCATTTACAGTGAAGAAAAACAAATAATTAATTTGTAAACATTTTCGTGCCATAATTTTTCATCACTTTCGATGCGAACCATTAGAAATTTAAAATTTGCATAAATTTACTTAGTACGGATTGACGTACGATCATGTTTTGTGTAGTTTACATTGAAATTAGAAATCAATTTGCTTAATAAATGGAATTATTTCTTAATTATTTTCGCGAAAAAAATTTTCACGGGAGCTTCGATGAACATAACTATTTGTATGGATATGAATTCGCCAAAAACTGACGTTGTTCGATAGAAGATTGAGATCTCTAGAAAGGCTCAAATCGATTATTGAAATGAAACAAAACAGCAATCAATCTATAGTTGATGGAAGACAAAAAATAGTTGCATGTTTCTTTGGTAAAACTGGAAATGTGGAGAACGTTGTGCATATGCAAAGTAGGACAATTTCTAGACTGTACACCAAATTTTTTTACCTGAAATAATCGGATAAATTCGGCTTAGAACCAAATAGCACATGACTTCCTGTAATGTACACCAAATATAAATTTCAGCAATTGTTGATGAAGATTTTTCCTAAAACCCCAAAAGTCCAAAATGTGGACCGATTTTGACGACACATGGTAGGGTGGAACATGTGTATAATATCCACAAAATTCTACAATGTAGACGGCAAAGATACATGAGGCCAACACCAACGAACACAGGATAATATTTCGGGGGTGGGTGCAAGCTGCTTGTTCAATATGAAAATTTCCCTGTACCTAAAACGGTGATTATATGAGGTGATATGCGTAATTTAATAGCACCAAATACCGAAATTTGGGGGAACCCTTATATGGGGCCTACCTGAAAAAAATTGACTTATATATTTTGTTTTTTTATTGAGATATTTGTCACCCAATAAGAACTAAAGGTACTAAATAACACCAAAACCCGTCCAAAAATGCGATCAAAAAGTGAACCTATATTTATAATTTTTAGTGAAGACATTTTGTACCCAATACACCAAATTTCTCTGAAAAACGCACTCAAGAACCCCGAAATGCCGAAAATTGGGGCACTCTTATATGGGAGCTATGCCTAAACGTGGACCGATATATCTTATCTTCGAACTTTACCTGCTTGGAGACAAAAGAAGGTCCTATGCAAAATGTTGGCGGTCTATCTCAATTCGTTTAGAGGCTAAAGTGATTACAACAGACAGACGGAAAAGCTTAAATCGTCGTAGAATTTTTTTATACAGTCGGAAATGGTTATTTCGATGAGTTACAGGCGGAAAAAAAAACAAACTTAATATACCCCCACACTATTGTGGAGAGTATAAAAATCGTCTCTTTGTAGGAAAAGTACTAGAATGCTTAGTCCGATAGACCCCATCTGTAAAATTTTGAATAGGAGGGAACCTTCGAGAGTTGTCGAGCGTAGCAACCAAACAAACAGAATTGTTTGAAATGGGTTTGATACAAAACACTAGATCTAAAACTTTTGTAGAAACTTGGGCCTATATTCAATATGTTCCTGAAAGAAGTTTCTTACTCACTAAGGTAACGGAATGCCTGATTACAGCTTCTTCGTAGTCCACAAAATAGGGAATATTGGGTGTAGCATTATATGGGTGCTGTACCAAAAATAGGACCGATGTTAATTAATACTGGTACGAGAATTTGACACCAACTTATAACCCAAAATACCATATTAAAAACCAGTAAGGAAAGTAGTAAAGTCGGACGGGCCGACTATATAATACCCTTCACCATTTGTGTATATTCAATAGATTAATCCTAAGGGAGGTCGGATTTTTAAAGGATCAGTAAAATGAAATGGATCTGCAACCGATACTAAATTTTTCATTTGGTCAGATATAGAAGCAATATCTAAATCTCAACCAATTTTCAGGAAACTTAACACACATCATTCTAGACCTAATTCAATACGCCGTGCCAAATTTCGTGCAAATCAAAAGATATATAGTGACTTCGGTGCACCATTTACATTAAATCGGACGAAAATATATATGGGAGCTATATCTAAATCTGAACCGATTTTTCCCAATTTCGATAGGGTTCGTCCTTGGGCCAAATAAGTGACCTATGCAAAATTTCATTCAAATCGGATCATAAATGCGATTTGTACTTTGCTCACAAAAATACTTTGCTCCAAAATACCCAATATTGATAGGGAGCGTTATACCAAAACATAGGCCTGTATGTGCTATTTGTTATACGAAACATCATCGCATTTTATTCTGATCCAAAACATATTTTTTCGTTATGAGGTCTCCAATGAATATTTCGAGATGTTGCAATTGGAATGAAGACATCAGTATACATTCAGGAGGAAGAAGTTTACCACCCACTATGGCATGCTTTTATGTGAGGTTCTCAGTACTCGTAATCCTCTACACAACTGCAATTGAGAATTATATTTTAATTTTTTTTTAAAAAACCGTTCAATGTTGCTATTAAATTCAAGATTAATTAAGTTTTATTCATCTCTAATTTTACCTTCCCAATAATTACACTAAGATATATATATATATATATATAGCTTCAATAATGTTTCTGATTGAATATTAATATATTTCATAACATTTCCTACAAGAGGAATCCACTATCAAATAGTTTTTCCAATCTTGAAGTATCTGAACACAAAAAAAACTCACCCTAATACTAGCTAGCTATGCAAATTTCTTATAAATCCATTTAGTCCTAAAAACATGCTACCAAATATTTTGTTAATTCTTCTAAAATAAATTGAAACAGAATTGTTGATTTTTCTTCTTGTTCAAGTCGGTTCAAGTATTAACACTAGATAATTTACACTCTTATCTTCACAATGCTTACTTTTCAATTTACACTTGTGCATAAAAAAGGAGGCATGATACCCCCATGAGAATTAACCGAGAAAAAAAAAATCCCCCTCTGAAAACAATATGAGAATGAGAACACTTGTATTCCCAAAATAAAAAGACTTGCGTGCATACACAAACATCTATTACTTATCTTTTGTATTTATTTACTGTATTTTCATTTTTTCATGAAACTCATATCAAAATTTCACGGTTTATATCCTTGTGTGTATGCTACACTACACACACCAAATCTCTCTAAGGATTCAATTAAATTCCACACACTGGTGAAATAAAGAAAGATGAACAGCAAAAGAGTAAGTACAGCATGACATACATATATATGTATGTGTGCGTGTACGCACATTGTCTGTGGAATACTGAGGCTTGTATACTGATTTAAGTGTCGGATGGATGGGGGAAGAACAAACTCAAAAATCATTGTCATAATCCCTAACTCTCATACAATGGCCAACCAACGCAACAAAAGCCTGTAAACATCAACACCATTAGACTTTAGACATTTAGCCGAAATGCGAGGGCAAAACCACGGTTAAATGTTTTTTGTTTGTCGAAAAAAATCTCAAAAGCTTAGCTAATAAATTTTAAATTATGCACACAATTCAAACGCACACACAATGTGGTGGGGAAAACCATGAAAAGCAACCATCCGACCTACCTACCATAACGACCATTATTTCGCTTTTTTGCTTTAATCATTTGGCATTACTAAATACAGAACCATAATACCATGGATCCTGACTAAGGGCTGACTTTAAGACTGCCAAAAAATACCCAAGCATGACATTGTTGTTATTCGAGGGGATAGCTAAACTCGAGTAGGGGGTGGAGGGAGGTGGAAAACGATATGAAAACATTGCATAAAATCTCGCAATGGCGGGCGCATGAAATTTAGAAAATTAAAACCCTTGTCGGTTATTGTGTCTGTCTGTCGGTCGAATTATTTCATCGCCCTCGCCATTTGATTGCATAGCATAAGTAATGACTCGGTAGATTTTTTGTTTTGTAGGTCATATATTTTTAATTTGTGAATGTAAATTTAACGTCATCACCGAATATATAACGTAAAGAGTTAAATTGGATTGTTCTCCCCCTTTCATCGGATATAAACGTTATGACGGGGAAAAACGAAAATGTACGTGGAAATATACACTTAGGAGAAAAAGGAAAATTATTAGAAATAAATTTGCGATATTTTTTGTATATTTTTAATAGCTTGGGAAGGTCATTACCTTAATTAAATTTTAGTTAAACTTTCACAGATTGTAATTTAAGAAACATAGCTCTATAAATTTATCATACCTCCAGCCTAATGACTAACATTGTTACGACAAAAATGTAACTCACCATATATTGTTTTTAGACCCTAAGTTTCTTTGGGGCATATCCATTTAATGGAATTTGTAGTCGATTTACCAGCGTGTGACTGGTGAGCAGGATAACTCACCAGGGGAGTAACCTATTTCAACCAAACTTTGCAAGTCGAAATATTTCTTTCAAACATAAATCAAGAAAAATATATGGTATCTTTATTTGAATCGGTATCAGAGTTTATATAATTTAATTTGGCATACTTTTTATCTTTAAAATGACATCGCACGAAAATGCATCATACACTCAGCCTAATGGCTACCTTTGATACAACAAAAATATGTCTCCCCAAATTTTGGTTTTTGACCCCAAGTTTCTTTGAACCCTATACTTTTCATACAATTTGAAGTCGACTTACCAACGTCTGGCAGGAGAGAAGGATAACTCTCCAGGGAACTAACCTATTTCACACAACAACTAACCTATTTCGTAACATTTCTTTGAAACTTAAATCAATTTCGAATATGGAAAATATGGATTCTCTCCTTCTAAGGGGTAATTATTTAGCAGTTATAGGAAAGCTCAGAAAAATACATGGAATCTTTATTTGAATCGTTATCAGGGTCCAAATAATTGAATCCATCCGCTTAGTCCATTTTTTGTCTTCCACTGCGACAATTGAATCGGATTTTTCTGAAAGGCGTTAGGTCGCAAAGTCTAGGCGGCCAGTCTCGAACGTGAAATAAAATGCTTACCGACCTCGCCTCTCAATAAGTCTATTGTTCGGACAACTTTCTATGAGCCCACTCACCAAAAATTCTGCGTTGTGGTAGGTTGTTCGTCCCCGTTGTATGATAGCGCCCTCCATTATTCGCTACTTTGGAGAAGTTTTTTGACCAAATCAGCATATTTGGTATATTGAATCCTCATTGGGTAGCAAATCTCCCTACCAAAAATGATCGAAACGGGTTTACTTTTTAGGATAGGCTCAACATAACGATATTTTGAGCATGTTGTTCAACAAAATTTGCTACAATTTTGTATTTTTTAATTCTCATTGGTTCTCAAATCCCTACCAAAAATTATCGATAGGTATCTCGATATCCATATCTACTTTTTAGTAGTAAGCACCATATAGCGGTACCCTATTATTGGTATTTTGGGCACTCTTCTTGATGAATTGGATATAATTTGACACTGATTGCTTGTCATATCTTCCTATCAAAAATTTAACACGGCATAGACGGATATTAATTAAGATCCTGAACCCCTTCATGATGATGGGAATAAAAATTTCAGTCCGGCCGAACTTAACAGCGTATTTACAAGTTTTGTTGAAATTTTAAGACTGCAGGGAGAGAAATCAACGATTAATACCAAATTATAGGTTAATTTAGAATTTTTGGAAGCTATTTGCTTAAGAAATTCTCCTACAAGTCATCATCCGAAATCCAACTTTAGGTGCCAGGTAGCATTTAAAGAAAACATATAGTACCAGCACTATCAGCGATACTTTAGATACCCATGCCTTTACTGATCGCTACTTAGGTGTCTTTTGATCAGCATTTACTTGAATGAAATCCGGTCCTTCATTAAGCTTGCAAGCATTCCATATGTTTATTGAAGTCGATAGCGAATTCCTCGCCAAATGATATAACTTAAATTTTCGATTTAAAACAATCGATATGTTGGGTGTTTAGGTACTTTCCACGAAATCCAAACCATGTTTTTCTTCTCATATGCCCTTTTGGAATATATGGCTTCCTCAAAGCATCACCTGGTGTCCAGGTGTTAGTTTTATTGTCATTGTTTTTTTCATTTCAGCTAAACCCAATAGGTTATGGATCTGCCATCTATCGTTGCATAGATACAACGTCTCCCTGAATTTAGGCAGAGGTTTGGGTCTTTGATTATTAAATGTTGTCATTTACCTCAGATTGACGCTATCTCCTGCTATTCATTTATTGTTTGATGGCGAGATCGGTTATTAGAATAGCAAGGAAACTCGAACGCATTTCG
This sequence comes from Musca vetustissima, assembly GCF_032173495.1. Classification (NCBI taxonomy): domain Eukaryota; kingdom Metazoa; phylum Arthropoda; class Insecta; order Diptera; family Muscidae; genus Musca; species Musca vetustissima. The sequence continues at coordinate 4,166 of NW_026878788.1, read as the reverse complement.
GAAAACTTCCCAGGAAATCCAAACCAATTTTTTCTCCTGTTATACTCCGTTGGAAACTAGAGTTTTCACATAGCATCACCATCGTATCCGATTAGTCATGGCGTTAATTTCATTAATCATTTATTTTTTATTTCAGCTAAGTAGATAATACGTATACTGTAGCCTATCCTAGGTTATAGGGGCATGCCATCTATCGTTGCATAGATACAACGCCTCCGTGAATTTTCCTCAGTGGTTGGGATCTTTGTTTATTACATGTTCTCATTTACCCCACATTGGTTATATCTCCTGCTATTATTTTATTGTTTGATGGCTTGATCGGTTATTAGAATTACAGTGGCTTTCGGGTACACTTCGGAAAACTTTCTACAAAATCAAAACAATTTTTTCCTTATGTTTTTGCCCATTGGAACATAGGCTCTCCACAAAGCATCGGCCCCTGAGTGGCCGATATTTGTTTCGTGTTGAAAAAACAGCTGAAATCGTAAAATATGTTTAACGGAATTTTAAACCTTTGTATGTTCATTCAAAAAAATCCTTTAAATACAATATGTTTGACCGACCAGTCCATGCGTAAAAAATCACCAATAATTTTATTTTACAATGTGGGTATAAAAAATGATATTAAATTTGTAGCCATATAAAATGCCCACAAATTTCCCACCATAGGTCTCGTCAAGTTTAGGATAAGAAAACTTTGAAACATATGCAGCATTTCAACAAATCTGTAGGTTAGGTATGAGGTTAATGCAGTAACACTCACGTGCCTGAAACAAATGACAAAGAAGCTGAGTGCGACTAGGAGAAATAACCAAACTCGGTTCTTAGTTACGGAAAAACTCACAAGTGGGTGAACCGGAAAAAACAACATGCTGAAAAAAAGAAAACATATTTAAGTGTTCATATATGCCAGACACACAATCACAAAGTCATTTAGTGAAGGTGGTACGACAATCACGTCGTGCTAGAACATTTATACGGTCATGGGTCAGTGAATTGTGAAAAGTTTAACCAGGTGGACAGATATTAAAATTGTTCTATAAAAACATCTGCTATCAGATGAGAATCAAATTAGCTTAAAACACATGTCCAAAATCCTGTTCCTAAACCTTGACCGACATAGACCATATTCGATCTCAATTCATTTACAAACTTACTTCGCAGAGTTACATATGGAACGTCAAACTTCATAAAACCTCCATACTATAATGAAGGCTATACACATCACATTCCCTTATATAAAAAAATTTGACCATTACTTTTAAAAATCAATTTTTACGAGTTCCAAAAATTTTAAACATTTACAAGAAACTCATTTCACAAACCTTCGACTGTACAAAACCATGAAATAAAACGAAAAAACAAAATTTTTTTGTCGTAAAGGTAAACGTGAGCATGTTTATGTTCCATTTCATGTCCGGATATAACTTTTGGCTAAAGCACGTTTTACCAGACGATATGCTACCAAACGACTAACGGCCCAAACGCGACATATTCTTAAATTTTATTGCTTTTACATATGACAGCTGATTGCAACTGGAAGTTAGTAAATATCTGTAGACACACACACATACACCTACATGCCATGGTATATAGAGTACATATACACACACCCCCAACAATCATGAGAAACACATACATATAGCCTCTAAGGTGTTCCTATTCATGTGGTTACCGTATAGGTCACAGATGTGGTTTGCAATAGGAAGGAAGTAAAAAAAGAAAAAAACTAAAATGTTTAGAAAATTGCTTTGGTGATATTTTTTTCTTCTTCTATTTCTGTGTTTTGTTGAAGACGTTGTTGGCGGAATTTTTATAACTTTATAATTTATTGCTAACCCCAGAAATAGTATTAGTGTGTGAATTTTTCATTTATTACTTTTTTTCTCCTGAAGTTGTGGGTTGTTGTGGTCGTATTTTATTTTTACTCTCTGTAAATTTCAAAGTAAGAATGAAAGAAAGTGTCAAATGTAAGTCAACTTCATGCATACACAATGAGAGTAAAAAATTCTTTGGCAACGTTTCAACTTTCAACTGATGTGAATTTTAAGTGAAATTTCATTGCTGTGACATTGGTTTAATCGATTTTGGTGTATAAGATAAGTATATACATCAAATTCGGTTTGTGTGGAGAAAATTACTTTTGGGAACATGAAAAAGATCATTCAAATTTGTTTAAGAATTATTAAATATGAAAATAAACATATACGAGGTATATTTAAAAAATTAACTATTTGGTGGACGTATATTAAGTTTGTCATTCCGTTTGCAATACCTTGAAATATTCACTGGATATATTATGCGTGTCCGTCTGTCTGTCCGTCACAGACATTGTTAGTACTCGTAGAATGCATGGTATTGCATTGACTCCAGTTCCCGGTCATCCTCCATTTACTACCGCATATCCGTACTAAAATTTATTAATATTGACCCAGGTTTCAGGATAGAGCCCCTATAACAGTACCCTCCAATATTCGGTATTTAAGGGATTTGGCCACGATGTTCCACCGAATTAGCTGTAATTTTGTATTTTGGATTCTCATTGTATAGCACTTCTCCGTACCAAAAATTATTAATATTGACCCAAATTTCAGGGTAGCCCCCATATAACGGCACTCCCCAATACTCGGTATTTTGGACTGGTTTCCTACCAAATTGGCTATAATTTGGTATTTTGGGTTCTCATTGTAAAACACATTTTCGTACTAAAAATGTTTGTTCAACATGTGTTCTAAAACCCCCCTAATATGGGGATTTTGAACACGTTTTCGCACGAGCTTGGCTGTAAGTTGGTATTTCGTTACCACTACATCTCGGCACTAATAATTATTAGTATTGTCCCAAGTCGATATTTTGTATTCACATACCAAAAATTATCCACATTGATCTCCGTTTTATTACAGCCTCATATAACGGTAGCCCCACTATTACATATCCCCACTATTACATAATTTGAGAATTTCATTCATCTTTTCCTCACGTCTTTTTTCGGTATATTCAAGGTCTTATCATAACATGAGTTTTCTTTTAGGAGAACCCATTAATTTCAGATATTTTATGTTAATAATAAATAATCGTCTCTAATATACCTCTTGGTGGCGATATATCCTTGTATTTATATTTTGTGTTATACCCATATGTTGATGCCGAGAATATCGAGAATATGTCTACTTTTAAAAGTATTCCAAAACAACATTGGCAGAAATTGTCCATCTCCGCTGGTATTTGAACCTAGGACACCATCACTACCCTGCCGCAAAAAATGTTTATAGAAATTTTTATTCAGATCAATAAATCTTATATCGTAGTAACCGCAACCAAAAGCTTGCTAGGTATGTATACTGCCATCTATGATTGTGTAGAAACAACGGTTACTTGAATTGAGGTGCCGTGGTTGGGGTCCTTGCTTTTTTAGTTTCGCCAGTTTCCTCTTGATGCTGCTATCTCCTGGCATTTTTATTTTGTGTTATACTCATGTGTTGATGACGAGAATATGTGTCCTTTTAAAATAATTTCAACAACCCATTGATAGAAAATGTCATTCTCTTCTAGTATTTGAACCGGGGAAAAACCCAATACGCCACCGCAAAAAAAAATATTACCAAAAAATGTGTTCCAGATAAATAAATCGTATATCTTACTAACCGCAACCAATAAACCTACAACCTTCATTTAATAAACAATAGTTTAAACATTTGTGTAAAACAATATAATTTATTCAATATTGATCCGTTTAATCGTTTTTAAAACCCCCCTTACGCTATCAATGATCAAAAATATAGCCCAGAAAGTCCGTTTGTAAAATTATTTGTGCACTTCCGGTAAAGCAGCATTTCGAGGCTTCGTGCAAAAAATACGAAACAACAACACCCAATTGTTCTACATTTTATTTATTTATTGCTGTCTGACTGTATGGGTGTTTGCATTGCATTTAAAAGTGAGGGCATTGTTTTAACAACAACAAAACATTGTATTTATTTTGCATTCATTCAAGTGTCTATTCAAGGTTTTTTACCACCCACCTTTGTCACTAAGTTGAAATAAATACCAACAACAGCAGCAGCAATTCTAGGGGTATTTAAGTTAAATTTTGTATTAAAACATTTACCCTTAAACAAAAAGCGAAAAAAACTAAACTATTATTTTTTGAATACACACAAAAGCCA